>NW_027332119.1:139081-149977 GCF_048418815.1 Hemitrygon akajei | reverse complement strand
TCGCATTCTCACCACCCTCTGAGTAAACCGGTTTCACTTTTGTACCCTTTGAACTTTTCACCTTTCACCCTTTGGTGATAACCTCTTGTTGGAGTACCTCTTTACCTCAGTACAAAATGCCTGCTTGCATTTATCCTATCTATATCCCAATGTAATTGTGTACACTTCTATCAAATCTCCGCTCAGTCTTTCATGTTCCAATGAATAAAGTCCTAATCAGTTCACTCTTCTCTTATAACTTAGGTCTTCCAGTCCAGGTAACATCCTTGTAATGTTTTTTTTCTGTACTCTTTCAAACATTTCCATCTGTCCTGCAGGTAGGTGTGCAGAACTGCACATAATATCCAAATTAGGCCTCTCCAACGTCTTATACAACATCATATCGTACACGATATTTTCAATTACCAAGGATAATGCGCTAAGAAACTTACTTTCAGAGCCTATCAACATTTGCTGCCACTTTCAATGACTTATGCACCTGTATTCCCAGATCACTTTGTTCTACCGGTCGCTATGTAAGATGTACCCTGATTGGTCCATCCAAAGTGAAACGTCTTGCACCTGTCTGCATTAAATTGCATCGGCCCCTTTTAAACCCATTCTCCAGTTGGTCCAGACCTCACTGCAAGCTCATGTAATCTACTTCTTTGTCGACTGCTCCTTCCCAATGTTGGAGTCATCAGCAAATTTGCTGATGCTCTTAACCGTAATTTCATCCAGATCATTGATATAGATGACAAACAACAACAGGCACAGCACCGATCCCCCTGACACTGCACGAGATACAGGCGCCAATCAGAAATGCAACAGTCTATAGTGACACTCCGGATTCTTTCCAAAAAGTTAGTGTCTAATCCAGTTTACTACTTTATCTTGGATGCTAAGCAACTGAATCTTCCAGACCAACCTCCTATACGGGACCTTGTCAAATACCGTGCTGAAGTCCATGTAGACAATATCCACAACCTTGCCTTCATCAACTTTCCTGGTAACTTCCTCGAAAAACTCTGAGATTGAATAGATGTGAAAGATCACGCACAAAGCTGATATCTTATGACCACAAACATCAATAGTTTGATCTAAAAGGGCAGAAGAAAGCACAAAACATAAAATAAATCTGGTGACTAGCTGATATCTCATGATCCCAAAAAATCAACAGGTTGTCCTGAAAGGGAAGAAGATCAATAGGATTTCCTGAAAGGGAAGGGGCAAACAAAAAAAAAACTGCTAACTTGCTGAATATCTGACTAATGAGAGACAGGGACACACCATTTCAGGTCACTCTCCTTGGAGCTCACAAACAGTGATTGTCTTGTCCTAGATCTGACCTATTCAGCCATGAGTGGTATTAGAAAATCAAGTGTGTTACACCCGTGAGTAACTCTGTTCTCGTTGGGATTCATTGGCGCTGTCTGTAACGAATCACACAGGCATTATCCAAAGGCAAGAGGTAATCTGTAAATATGATGCTGATCTATAAATTCATCATCTGGAGTCGTCTGCTTTACTGGTTAAATTTCTTTCACAACTGTAACTCCTCAGACCTGGTAGCAGTGAAACTGAGGGATTATTTTACAGTGCAGTGGGCCATTAGGGAATTATGCTGATTTATTTCATAATTGTTGTCCATTATTCCCTACTGATATCTGTTCCAGAAGATCAATCATTCAAATCCAGGACAGAGAACATAGAACATAGAATAGTACAGCACAGTACAGATCCTTCGGCCCACAATGTTGTGCTTACCCTTAAACGCTGCCTCTCTTATTTCTCAGAGCAATGTCCTAAGTCCATCCATATTCAGTTACCTCAATTCCATCATAGGTGTATGTTGCTTGAAGACTATTCAATGTTTAATTCATAATTCCTCAGTTAATCTGGAAGCCCATGCCTGCATTCAGGAAGTGATCAGCATTTTACGGTATGAGTGCCAGGCAGTAACCATCTCCATTATAAGATAGCCGCACTGACATTCCTTAATCTTCTTTTGTCTTTATACATCATGAGACCATAAGGCATCAGAGCACAACTGGCCATTAGGCCCATCGATTCTGCTCCGCCATTACATCATGGGTGATTTACTATCCCTCTCAACTTTGCTGACCGGACTAGTCAAGAAGATACCAGCCTCTGTTTTAAATATACACAATGACCTGGTCTCCGCAGCTGTCAGTGCCAATGAATTCTACAGATTCACTGCTCCTCAGCTAAATAATCTCCTCATTTCTGTTCTAAATGGACGTCCCTCTAATCTGAGGCTGTTCCGTCTGGTTCTAGACTCCCCCACTTAGAAACATCATCTCCACGTCCTCTCAAAGCCTTTCGATATTCCACAGGTTACAATTAGATTCTCCCTCATCCTTCCACACTCCAGCCAGTACAGGTGCATCCAGGATCCATTCCCATCAAAAACTGGTTTAATATCACAGGTTCTGTTAGTTTTGATTCCTCTCTGGATTTTTCACAATGCCATCACATATTTTCTCTGATCAGGGAATCACAATATGCGAGTGCAGTCTGGCCAGTGCTTGTTCTTCTATTCTGATCCTCTCGAAATGAATGCTGGCATTTGTATTTTCCTTTCCGAACACCGACTCAACCTGCACGAAATCCTGCACCAGGTCTCCAGAGACTCTTTACAACTCCGATTACTGAATTTTCTCCCAGATTCAAAAATATTCTACGTCTTCATTATTTCTGCTAAAGTATAAGGCCACGTACCTCACTATACTACATTCCAATTGCCACTGATGTGTGCACGTTTTCATCGGTCTATGTGGGACACCTGGTCAAAGGTTCTCGGGAAGTCCAAGTAAACAACTTGCACTGACTCTCCGTTGTCGACCCAGCATGCTGTTCTCTCAAAAAATTCCAACAGTTCTGTCAGGCAAGATTCCCTCCCATGGATGTTGGCCTTTTTCGTATCATGTGCGTCCAAATACCCCGAAACCTTATCCTCAGTTATCGACTGCTGACATCTTCCCAAACGCTGATCAGACTAACTGGCCTATAGTTTAAAATGATCAGTCCTCCGGAACCATTCCAAAATCTAGTGATACTTGAGCGATCATTACTAATGTCTCCACAATCTCTTCAGCCTCCTCCTTCAGAAGCAATCGCGTGCAGTTGATCTGGACTCATCTATCTTCAGAACTTTCAGCTTCCCAAGCGCCTTCTCCGCAATAATTGCAAATACACTCACTTCTGCCACCTGACATTCTCAAATATCTGGCACGTTCTAGTGTTTTTACAGTGAGGACTGACGCAAAATGCCGACCAATATCTTCCGGCATTTCCTTGTCCCCTGACAGTACCTCTCCACTGTCATTTTCCGGTGGTCCAATATCCACTCTCCTCTCTTTCAATCTTCATATATCAGACGTTCGTTTTGGTAAGCTATTTTACATCATTCTCTAGCCTGCCTTCCTATTTCATATCTTCTCTATTTACGGCTTTTTAATTGCCTTCTGTTGGTTTGTAGAAACATCCCAGTCCTCCAGCTTTCTACTATATTTTGTAATATTCTGTGCCCTCTCCTTTGCTTTTGTGCTGCTTTGACTACCTCGTAGGCCACGGTTGATCATCCTCCCTTTAGAATAATTCTTCATCATTGTGATTGTTTGTCCTCCGAGAAACTTCAGCCATTCCTGCTCTGCCATTGTCCCTGTTAGTGTCATTTTCAAATTTATTATTGCCCAGCTCCTCTCTCATGTCGAGGTAATTCCTTTATTCTACTGTAGCACTGATACCTCTAACTTTACTTTCTCCCTTTCAACTTGCTGGCTGAGTTCCGCTATTTTATGATCACTGCCTCTTAAGAGTTTATTTAGCTGAAGCTCCCTAATCAAATCTGGTGCAATACACAACACAGACTCCAGATCCGCCTTTCCTATAGTGGGCTCAACCATAGGCTTCTCTCAAAAGCCATCTCATAGGCATTCTATAAATTCCCTCACTTGGGATTCAGCACCGACCTGATTTTCCAAAGCTACCTACATATTGAAATTCCCCGTGACAATTTTAGCAGTGACCTTTTTCCATGCCTCTCCTCTCCCCCGTTGTAATTTGTAGCCCACATCCTGCCTACTGTTAATACGCCTGTATATAATTTCCATCAGGGTCATTTTACCTAAGCAGTTTCTTAACATCCTCATCGTCTAATCCGACATCACCTCTTTCTCAGGACTTTTCATTTTTAATGACAGCAGTTTCGACCCAACACTTTCACCTAGTTGTGTATCCTTTCGATTCAATATTTATCCTTCGATTTAAGCACCCAACTATAAACTTTTGTCAGCCACGATTCAGTGATGCCCGCCATCCATTTGTTTTTGCTCTCTCTCTCCCCTCTCTCCCGTTCTTGTTGTCACATCTTGTTGATGTAATGCTGCACATTGTTAGATCGAGGAAATTAATCACATTGCATCTACTGCAGGGTGTCAGGAAATCCTTATTCTTACACACTATTGATTTAGAATTTCCTTCAGTTACTGTTTCTCTGTTAATGACTGAACCCAGAGAGGATGAGGCAACAGCCCAGTGACTGCATCTGTTCTGAAGCTACTGGGGCCATGAACAGATACTTTCCTGCACATTCTCCATGTCTGTCTGTCTGCTCCACAATAAATTCATTGTTTCCTTTTGTAGAAAGTCACTGAGCTGACAGAGAAGGGAAACCGGGCAGAGAGTTCCAGACTCTTCCTCAGTTTGGTGAATGGCAAAGGCTCCCGGGCCCGGAGGGCGATGTGGGAATCCTTTCTGATGTGGAGGACTGAGTTACCGAAGTTGGACAGAATACTGAGGGAAATACAGGAACTCGGTATGTTAAAACCACGCTCTGAACACAAAGGCACATTGAGATAAACATTTTAGTTATTTTAATTATTTTAGCTCTGTTTCCATGGATTTTTTTTATATTTAAACAGGTCCTGATCCACAGGAATACATGAACATCGGCCAAGGTTTATCTGAATTACCCACTCAGCTGATAGGTGAGTGATGAAATGCACAGTTCAAACCACATCTCAAGTGTTAGTCTGTGACTTGGCAAAGCCTGGGAATCAAAATTCGCCATTAATCATTCGCTGATCTCTGGATTCAAGTAACAATTCAAAGAATCTCTCTTTGCAGCCTGAATATTCTACAATATATTTTTCTATTAATCCAGCTGTTGGTTCTGCTGAAGCCTTCACTCCAGGTCCTCACGTTCTGGGAATCCCAAGACACCCTAGGCAGGCTCCTGATACACTGTATGACCCAGTCCAGGTGACTTTTCTATCTTCAGACCTTGCATCTTCCAAGCCCCTTTTCCTTTGTAATAGCACTACACGCAATTCTGTTTGCTGATGTTCTTTACCTTTTGGAATTCTGCTAGTGACTTGCACAGAGTTTGTCTGGCATTTCCTTTTCACCCGTTACTGCAACTACAACAGCAGTTTCTAGTGGTCCGATATCGACCCTCTCCGTTTTTTTACTCTTTATATACCTGGGAATGAAAAGAAATATACTTTGGAATCCTTTCTTATATTATTGACCATTTCCTTGCATTTCCTGCACATTCATGTATAACTAGGAGCATCTATAACATAGTTGCCTCCGACATGACCCTAGTCACTAGACTCTAGACACTAGAATACTACAGCACAGTACAGGCTCTTCCGCCCCGGATGTTGTGCCGACCCATGTATTCCTTTAAAAAGAGTACCAACCCCACACTACCCCGTGACCCTCTATTTACCCTCTAGGTAATAAACACTCACTGTGCCCATATTGACGTATAATTTTGGTAAAATACCCTGGTCTGAAACAGATCTGGAAGATATGCAAAAAAATAAGAACTTAAATAGCAATTTCTGGAAAACCCCATGTGCACTGGAGCGCACTTGGATTGATATGAACGAGGACAGTATGAGGATGATGAATAACAGATCTAAAAAAAATGAGACAACAGCCAGATAAAAATTTTCAGGATCAGGGTTAATATCATGGACACGTCGTGAAAATTGATTTTCTGCGCCAGCAGCACGATTACAGTAAAGTGTGTGCAGTGAGTCTGTATTTATGTATACAATTGTGGAAATAGAATTGTATCAGCATGAATTAATCAGTCTGATGGCCTGGTAGAAGAAGCTGTCCCGGAGCCTGTTGGTACTGGCTTTTATACTGCGGTACCATTTCCCGGATGGTAGCAGCTGGAACAGTTTGTGGTTGGTGAGACTTGGGTCCAGAATGTTCTTTCGGCACTTTTTACCCCCTATCTCTGAAATGACCTGAGTAGTAAGAAGTTCACATCTACAGATGCACTGGGCTGTCCGCACCACTCTCTGCAGAGTCCTGCGATTGAGAGAAGTACAGTTCCCATACCAGGCAGTGATACAGCCTGTCAGGATGCACAAAATTGTGCCCCAATAGAAAATCGTTAGCATTTACGAGCCCATCCCAACCGTTCTCAACCATTTGTTTTTCTGTTTTTCTTTTTTTTTGTTCAGACTAGAGAATATGCCAGGCAGGATGTTGGAATGCTCCTCTTGCAGGATGTGGGAAGTCAGGGAGACATCCGGTGTCCATCAGGCGAGCGAAGGGGAAAGGACAGTTAATGTAGGGTTCTTCTGTGGCCATTCCCCTCCAAAATAGGTATACCAATTTGGATACTTTTTTTGGGGGGGGGGGGGGGGAGGATGGCCTACCTGGGACAAGCTGCGGCAGCCGGATCTCTGGCACTGAGTCTGGTTCTGCAGTGCAGAACGGAGGGAGGAGGAAGAGGAGAGCGTTAGTGATAGGGGACTCCATAGTCAGGGGTACAGACAGGAGATACTGTGGTCGTGACAGAGACTCCCGGATGGTTTGTTGCCTCCCGGGTGCCATGGTCAGGGATGTCTCTGATCGCCTGCACAGCATTCTGAGGTGGGAGGGTGATCAGCCAGATGTCATGGTACACATCGGTACCAATGACATAGGTAGAAAGAGTCAGGATGTCCTGAAGAGTGAGTACAGAGAGCTTGAAAAACAGAACACAGAGGGTAGTAATCTCCGGATTGCTGCCTGTGCCACGTGCCAGTGAGGGTAAGAGTGCGATGCTCTGGCAGATGAACACGTGGCTGAGAAACTGGTGTAGGGGGCAGGGTTTCCGATTTCTAGATCATCGGGACCTCTTCAGGGGCAGGTGGGGCCTGTACAAGAGAGACGGGTTACACCTGAACTACAAGGGCACCAATATACTTGCAGGGAGGTTTGCTAGTTTTATTGGGGAGGGTTTAAACTCGATGGGAACCAGAGTGCCAGAGTAGATAGTGGAATGGGGGTAAAAATAAATGATGTTGGTAGTTCATGCAAAGTCACAAATAGCAAGGTTGTGTGTGCTGGTAATATTCCTCTGAGGTGTGTATATTTCAAAGCGTGGAGTATTGTGGGAAAGGCAGACGAGCTGAGGGCCTGGATTGACACATGGAATTATGGCATCATAGCCATTACTGAAACTTGGCTACAGGAGGGGCAGGACTGGCAGCTCAATGTTCCAGGGTTCCGATGTTTCAGACGTGATAGAGACAGAGGGATGAAGGGTGGGTGGTGGCTTTGCTAGTCAGGGAAAATATTACAGCAGTGCTTCGGCAGGACAGATTAGATGGCTTGTCTACTGAGGCCATATGGGTGGAGCTGAGAAACAGGAAGGTATGACCACATTAATAGGGTTGTATTATGGAGTACCCAATAGTCAGCGAGAATTGGAGGAGCAAATCTGCAAAGAGATAACAGACAACTGCAGGAGACAGAAATTTGTGATTGTAGAGGATTTTAATTTTCCACACATTGATTGGGACTCCCATACTGTTAAACGTCTAGATGGGTTAGAGTTTGTAAAATGTGTTCAGGAAAGTTTTCTAAATCAATATATAGATGTACCAACTAGGGAGGATGCAATATTAGATCTCCTATTAGGAAATGAGTTAGGGCAGGTGACGGAAGCCTGTGTAGGGGAACATTTTCGTTCCAGTGATCATAACGTCATTAGTTTCAACTTGATCATGGATAAAGATAGATCTGGTCCTCGGGTTGACGTTCTAAACCTGAAAAGGGCCAAATTTGAAGAAATGAGAAGAGATCTAAAAATCGTAGATTGGGACAGGTTGTTCTCTGGCAAGGACGTGATTGGTAGGTGGGAGACCTTCAAAGGAGAAATACAGAGAGTAAAGGAGGGAGCTTAGGACACAGCCCTGAGGGGCTCCTGTGTAGAGGGGCAGAGGTGAGGGAGCCCACTCTTACCACCTGCTGGCGATCTGACAGGAAGTTCAGGACCCAGCTGCACAAGGCAGGGTGAAGGCCGAGGTCTCTGAGCTTCTTGTCAAGCCTGGAGGGAATGATGGTATTGAATGCTGAACTGTAGTCTAATAACATCATTCTCACATAAGCATCCCTCTTCTCCAGATGTTTAAGGAGGTGTGCAGAGCAGTGGCTATTGTGTCATCTGTTGATCGGTTGTGTCGGTAGGTGAATTGTAGGGGGTCCAGTGTGGGTGGTAACAAGCTGCAGATACAGTCCTTGACCAGTCTCTCAAAGCATTTGCTTATTATTGAGGTGAGTGCGACAGGACGCCAGACGTTCAGGCACGTTGCCTTAGTTGTTTTAGGTACAGGAACAATGGTGGATGATTTGAAGCAGGAGGGAACTCTACACTAGGAGAGGGTGAGATTAAAAATATCCGTAAATACACCTGCCAGTTGTGTCGAGCGCATCCTGAGTACCCGCCCTGGGACGCCGTCTGGTCCCGCAGGCTTGAGACTGTCCACTTGTTGGAAACACCTGCGAACTTCAGCCTCAGAGATGACCAATGTGCAGGTCGCTTTGTCGGCTCTCCTCGGGTCTCAGTGTTGGCGATATCGAACCGAGCGTAAAGAGACTTAGATCCTCTGGGAGACAGGCAGCGATGTTGGCAGCACCACTGCACTTAGCTCTGAAGTCTGCATTGGGGTGCAGAGCTTGCCATAAGCTGTGTGTGTTGTTGGTGGAGAGCTGTGCCTGAATACGATCTCTGTATTGTCGTTTCGCTGCCTGGATGACTTTGCACAGATCGGAGCTGAATTTCTTGAGCTCCTGCTGATCACCGGCAATGTAAGCAGTCGGTCACACAGCAAGTGCTGTTCACCACGGAACTGTTGACACTAATTTTGTGGTTTGGGAAGTCCTGACTGATTTCTGAAGGAAATCATCCCCACTCTGTGACAATAACACACAACTGGGGGATGTTGTTATTACACAGCTGTGATAATAACAGCCGGGAAGTCCCTTGGCAGCCGGAAAGGTTTACACAGCAGCACCAGGTACTCCAGATCCGGGGAACAAAAGGGTTTGAGGGCATGGACATTCCGGGGTTCCACCAAGCATTAATGATCATGAAACATACCCTAAATCCTGTTCTCTTCCCAAATAGGTGTGTGTGTGTGTGTGTGTGTGTGTGTGTGTGTGTGTGTGTGTGTGTGTGTGTGTGTGTGTGTGTGTGTGTGTGTGTGTGTGTGTGTGTGTGTGTGCGTGTGTGTCTGTGAGGGGGGGTGGTGGTACTGGATGACGACACGATTGTTGGTGACGGTAGGGGCCAATTCTGGATCTGTGGACTCGGGAGCAGTTGGGACAGAGGGACAGCTGGGATGCAGGCGCTTGGGTAGTTGGATCCTTCTTGCATCCCCTCTTCTTTTCAGCAGTCGCTCTTCTGGGTTCCTCAGAATTCCTGGCTTTTCCGTGGATCAGTGCCTGTCACTAGTTGACCTCCATATTTACCTGAGAGAGCCTCTGCTTAACTTGGTCCCTGTACCTCCTGCGTGGGGCACCACGATCTCTCTTGCCCTGAAAGAGTTCTCCGTAGAGTACTGCTTTCGGTAACCTGGAGTTATCCATGCGAGACATGTGTCCTGTCGGATGGTGGATCTGGCTGAGCAGCGAAGTGGCTTCAGGGCCTGGAAGTTGAACATATATAGCTGTGCATGTCTGTGTGATTATATGAAATATTAAACTAAATAAGTAGTGCAGAAATAGAAATAAAAAAGCGATTAGTGAGTCACTATCGATGGGTTCAATGTCCATTCAGAAAGTGGATATCAGAGGAGAAGTTGCTCCTGAATCGTTGAGTGTGCGCCCTTACTCCGTTCCTCGTGAACCAGACGGTGACGCAGCCAGTTACAATGCTCTGCAAGTCACACCTGTAGAAATATTCGAGTGATGCTGGAAACTCCTGATGAAATATAGCCACTGTTGTGCCTTCTCTGTAGTTGCATCGATATATTGGGTCCAGGTTAGATACATGGAGATATTGACAGCCAGGAATTTGAAATTGCTCACTCTTTCCACATCAGATCCCTCTGTGAGGACTGATGTGTCGTGTTCCCTCATCTCGCCTTTTCTGAAATCCACAATTAGCTCTATTGACACATTGTCATAACGCAAGCAGGATTCAGCACTCCATACACGCATATGCAAATCTGATAAGGGGTACACATCACTGAACGTAAATGAAAGCATAACCCATAAAAATGAAGAAACTATCATAATAGTAGAAAACGTTAACCAATGGAAGAGTCTGACTCCCCACGGAGGACATCCACACGATCTGAGCCGATTAGATGTCGACAAGGAAGCGTCGAGCCCCTGGCTCAGAGTTGGATACCTCTTCCCAGAAACAGAAGGGATCATTGTAGCAATACAGGACAAGGTTGTTGACACATGTAGTTATCAATAATACAGAATAAACGACTAATAGGTCCAAGACGATATATGCTGAAAATTATAAGAGAAACTACAACCAATCCGAATTTACAAGATCCTGCAGTAGTTCAACTGAATCTTATTACTTGCACAAGCACAATAAAATGGCGGACAACATTCACAAAAACATTGCTTAAACTACAACTG
>NW_027332118.1:0-176494 GCF_048418815.1 Hemitrygon akajei | reverse complement strand
ACATGCAGCGCTATCACCAGCCGCCTGAGAAAAGTCGCCACTATCTTCTCAATAACCTCCCAATGATACTACCATTGCGCCCCAGATACAGAAGCCTTGTCCCAGACCACCACGTTCGGAAACCATTATTATGTTGATAGCTCTAGGCTCTTGAGATAATGTTGACAGTTTCCCTCACCATCACTGTGAACATCCATTCTCAGGTTTACTTTCAAAGACCCTTTCCTACTCAAGCTCTGGATAGTATTCTTAATTTGCACAGGTTACCCTCTCTCACACTTTGAGTGTTTGTCAGACTCCATCTGTTTACGCATAGCTATTTCTTTCCCTTGTAGGATTCAAGTTTTCCCTGTAAATCCCAGCAATGAAATTACATTAAATAGTAAATGGTAACGTGCACTATATGCCATGATACGATAATAGATTTTCGTTGATTTCTGAACTCCTCTTCAATCGTGGAAAGACTCTTCTCGCTGTTAAACTAACATTTTGTTTTTCCCTTGTCTCTTTCCCAAGCATACCCCGCCCCCACATTCTCATTGATATTTCCATTGTGTGAAGGTAATCTGCAGTATGCTGCCACCCACAACGGACCCCCTACGATTCGCCTACCAAGACAACGGACCGACAGACGACGCAATAGACACAGCCCTGCACACCGTCCTTACATGTCTGCAGAAGAGGGATGTTTATGTGAGAATGCTGTTCGTAGACTACAGTTCAGCATTCAACACCATAATTCCCTGCAAGCTGGGCAAGAATCTCAGAGATATGGGCCTTCACTGGTGAAGCACCGATGAAAGCGAGGCAATTAGGTTTGGCACCAGTTAGACTACAGGAGCTACCGGAAGGATATGCAATGACGTCCAGCCGTGACGTCCAGGGCTCCACTGCGGATTTTGTCCAGGTTTAGTTCCATTGCCTTCGGCTCCCCCGAGGATGCCCACAGCGTTAGCGTATTATGCCTGACTGTTGTCCATAATGCTCTTTATCAACTGAATTGTGTGAGATCTAATTAACACTATCTTGATCAGAGTATGGCAACGTACCAGCCAACACTATAGTACGGTAATGAACGGCAATAGTGCGTCAGCCCAGCCTGGAAATAACAAGCTCATCAAGCAACACGGTAAAGAGTTTTCTAAGACGACGGATGTTCTAGTCGATGGAAGACCCTGCCGCAATATGACACACTGACCATCCATTGCTTCCCATCGAGTCAGGACGTCAGAAGATATGGCTGGAGGCTTTGTGGCGCACCATCTGCTCTACAAAATCCTGAGACACTTAACCCGTGTCAATGCGCGCAATATTTATGAGTAAGGTAGGGAATCAACAAGGAGTTTAAGGTGAGAAGGGAAAGAACTAAAACGGGCCTGATGTACAACAGTTTCGCCCAGAGTGACCCAAGGGGGATCGTTTCACCATTTAGGATTCTGTCATACAGGATAGTTGACTTGTGGATTGAGCTGCCAGAGGAGTAGGTTGAGGCTGGCAGATAAACAGCATTTAAAATGTCCTTCGCCAGGTCCGTGCATAGGGAACGTTTCGAGGGACATGGGTGAAACGACAGCAAACTGGAGGAGTTTTCACGAGGGTCTTGGTCAGCAACGTGCAGATGGGCCGAGGGACCTGCCTCTGCGTTGTATAAGTCTCAGCGTTTATAATTATCTCACTACCGACCCATATACACATTGGTTGTTTCTCAGTCTCTATCGGTTTATGAATAGATGTTTTCAGTAGCGTTCAAGTTTTCCCTGTAAATGCTAAAAAATTTTTTACTTTAAATAGTAAATGGTACCATACGGTATACAGAGCATACGATAATGGACTTCCGATGATTCGTTAAACTTTTAATGAATCTGAGGCGGACAGTTATTCTTCTCGCTGTTAAACAAACATTCTGTTTTTCATTTGACTCTACACCAGGCATATCTCCCATATTACCATCGATAATGTCACTGAATGTAAGTTATAAATAATCACTCGGCTGTGGGATACAAATTATCGTTCATTAAGATTTCTACAGTGTCACCAACCTCTGCTGTCGATGTATTTTCTGGGGTTTAATCGCCACAGCTGAGTGGGTCTCTCGGCCTCTTGCACTCAGATGTCACGTGGAAAACAGCAGCTCCGAGCAAATACCTCGAAGTCAGGAACGGGTGAACCTCCACTGGTGGCTTTGTCTACTTTCGTCTTGAATGGTTTGTTCTGCGTTTCTTGTGTTCAGTCCGGGGCAAATGCTTTCTGAGTTCCCTGGCTTCAAGCAGGTCTGCACGTCAGCATCCAGCTTGCCCTGTGGTATAATCTGACAGCCCGTGACAGCGTTACCTCATTTTCTTGTGCTGGCTGTAGAAAGCAATGGGCCATTCCGCCAACAAACCTGCTTCAGGGAGTGGTCGTGGTCTCCAGCTCGGCCCCCGAATTTCTGATACCAGCCCTATTTATTGTCCTTGTGTTGAAATGATTGCAAGAGATTTTTGTCGGGATGTTCAATTTCATTTTTTGTTACATTTCTGCTTGGATTATTCAGTTATTCACATGTGTGTAATATGGTCACCCTGACTGTAACCGGGTTGCGTAATGATCACCTTCCCCCGTCGGTATGTGGCTGAGTGGGTTCTCTACCCGGGTCATAGTTCCCCGTCAGTTTTTGTGTTTATCACCATAAAGATATCCTTGTTGAGTTTCACGAGCTTTCTCTTCCTCATCACGGACGGAAAACCTGTCCAGTACATCCCTCGGAATACCTTAACGCAGTACACCCTTGTATTATTCATTTCTGCCTCTGAAAGAAAATATCTCTGAGAGTCCACTAGATCTGTGCCTTTTATCATCTGCTACACTTTTATCACGTCACCTGTCACCCCGCTCATCTCCACAAGGAAAAGCCCTGGGTCGCTCCAGTTCAGAATAACTGTAAAGAGTTTGACAGAGTCCATAAGCTGTAACGTACTTATCCAGGGGAGAACTTGGAAACTGGATGGCCCTGACTGAGGGTCGGTGGGGCTTCGGACTCTCGCGCCATTTAAGGCAAGTCTAGGCGACCGCTTGAATTAATTAGGCCAGCAAGGCTGCGGAGCAAGTTCTGAAAAAGAATGGGATTAGCACAGAGGGTGACGTAGGAAGCTGCAGTACACGAGACGATAAAATGTGCAATATCAATGCCTATCCATAGAACCATAGAAACATTGACCAACACAGCGCAGAAACAGTCCCTTCGGCCCTAATTTGCTGTGCCGTTACCTCTGCCTAGTCCCACTGACCTGCACCTGGACCATTTCCCTCCATACCCCTCTCATCCATGTACCTGCCCAAGCTTTTCTTAAATTTTATAAGTGAGCCCGCATTTACCACTTCATCTGGCAATTCATTCCACACTCTCATCCCTCTCTGTGTGAAGAAGCCCCCCGAATGTTCCCTTTAAACTTTTCCCCCTTTACCCTTAACCAATGTCCTTGCGTTTATTTTTCTCCCCAAGCCTGCTTGCATTTATTCTATCTATACCCATCATAATTTTATAAACCTCTATCAAATTTCTCTCATTCTTCTACGCTCCAGGGAATAAAGTCTTAACCTATTCAATCTTTCTCTGTAACTTTTTAATGAATCTGCGGCAAACAGCGTCCAGCGTGGCCTGAGTTCCAATCATTTACAGCATTACCTCATTCCCTTGTGCTGGATGCAGCAAGCAATGGGTCATTCCGCCACCAAACCTGAGTTAGGGCGCGCCCCCCGCATTTCTGAAACCAGCCCTATTTATTGTTCTTGTGTTGAAATGATTTCGGGGGATTTTTGGTGGGATGTTAAAAATTCATTCCCCATTATTACATTTCAGCTTGGATTATACAGATATTCGCATGTGTGTAATGTGAGTCACCCTGACAGTAACCCGGCTGTGTAATGGTCACCTCCCCCGTCGGTATGTGGCTGAGTGGGGTCTCTGCCCGGGTCACTGCGTCCCGTCCGTATTTGGGTTTATCACCATAAAGAGATCCTTGTTGAGTTTCACGAGCTTACTCGTCCCTCATCACGGACCGAAAACCTGCCCAGAACTTCCCTCGGAATACCTTAACGCCCTACACACTTGTATTGTTCATTTCTGCCTCTGAAAGAAAATATCTCTGAGAGTCCATTAGACCTGTGCCTTTTATCATCTTCTACACTTTTATCACGTCACCTGTCACCCCACTCATCTCCACAAGGAAAAGGCCCCGGCTCGCTCCAGTTCAGAATAACTGTAAAAGTTTGAGAGAGGTCATGAGCTGTAACGAATTCATCAAGGGGGAATTTGGAAGCTGGATCGCCCTGCCTGAGGGTCGGTGGGGCTTCGGACTCCCGCAACATTTAAGGGATGTCTGGGCGACCACTTGAATTGTTTAGGTACTGATATGCTGACTTTATTTTGAAATTTCTTCTTTCAGTTTGAGGGAAATGTCGATAAACCGTCCGCACAGAGATGGATAGATACATAGATGGAGAGAAAGAAATAGATAGCCGGAGAGATAGACAGGTAGATAGATAGATAGATAGGTAGATAGATAGAGACTGATTGCAAATAGATAAATAGATCCAGAGATAGGTAGATAGAAGGATAGTTTATTATACTGAGAACATTACTTTTGAGTCCTTAAAACCGAGTCCTCGCTTGCTCTGTTCTGCATACTTCGGCATGAACCATTCCCTCTTTATATTATATTCTGGTCAGCAGGCCTAAAACCCGAACTGTTTTTCTGGAGGGTTACATTGCATCTTCCAATCATCCGAATTAAGCAATGACGTCCTGCAGCGATGTCGACCCTCATACAACAGGAGAAAATGCAGGTAAAACTGATTAGGACAGCTCACGTTTTTGGAAGGGGTGAAAGTCAAGTTTTTTTTTATCGGATATCATTCCCCAGAACATTTGTTCCCCAGAGACAGAACAAGTTAGGTCTTTATTCTTTGGAGCGTAGAAGGTTGAGGGGGGACTTGATAGAGGGATTTAAAATTATGAGGGGGACAGATAGAGTTGACGTGGATAGGCTTTTCCCGTTGAGAGTAGGGGAGATTCAAACAAGAGGACATCAGTTGAGAGTTAGGGGGCAAAATGTTAAGTGTAACACAAGGGGGAATTTCTTTACTCAGAGAGTGGCAGCTGTGTGGAACGAGCTTCCAGTAGAAGTGGTAAAGGCAGGTTCGATATTGTCACTTAAAGTAAAATTGAATAGGTATATGGACAGGAAAGGAATGGAGGGTTATGGGCTGAGTGCAGGTCAGTGGGAGTAGGTGAAAGTAAGCGTTCGGCACGGACGAGAAGGGCCGAGATGGCCTGTTTCCGTGCTGTAATTGTTATATGGTTATATGGTTATATTTGCCTCCCCCGCCCCACCCCGCTCCCCGCTCATACCGACATTCTGCGTGCTGCTTCCAAAAACATTAATCGTGCCTCCTTCGTTGACAAGCGCATTTATTTGTTAGCGGATAGTTTGTCAAAAAAACAGCCAGAGTACCCGAATAATACATGAGGTACAACATTGTTGACAGTCTCACGAATGGAATAAAAAAAATCAGCGCTCGCTGCTGAACTGCACAGTTAACCCTTACATACTGTTCATAATCTCTGCTTCACAGTGTGGTCCGGGTCAATTGTGAACCGGCCCAAGAATCCCTTCATAACAAGTGTCTATACCAGATTTCGAATCACCGATCTATTTAGAATGTATCTGACATTAATAAATTGGTGATTAATCATTAATTACTGTTGTAGCAGCTGTACAAAAGTATAAACATATTTAAATATTTTCATTTTTGCGGAGTTTCGGTCACTATTTCGGCTAAAAGTGGTCTGATGGGGGCATTATGTCCCACTTGTACCAGTCGTCGCCGGAGCGGCCCTTGGAGTACCGTGTGCACTTGTGTCACCCCGCTCCGGGAAAGACGAGCTTAAACAGGAAATCACAGAGAAACGTTCACAAGGGGGTTGCCTGGACTAAACCACCCGAGTTACGGGTATATGCTGTAGAAGCTGAGCCTTTATTCCCTGGAACAGAGAGAAGTGAGGTCCGGCCTTAGAGAAATGTTAAAAATTATGGGTAGAATAGACGAGGTGAACGATAAGCCTTCCCAGGACCATGCATGACAGATGTAAGGTGAGGTAGGAAAGCCTCAGCAGGGGACTCGAGGTGCAAAATCTTCCACATAGAGGTTGATGGCATAGATTTATAAAGTGAGTTAGGGGAAATGTTTCCATGCAGAGGGATGCCTGTATACGGAACGAGGTGCAGAAGAAGAGATTGGGGCAGGTGCATTAGTATAATTTAATAGGAACCTGGATAGATACTCGAGGGAAGGTACAGGGGGATTTTGGCTGAGCACGGAAAATTGGGATTAGCTGGCTGGGCGAGGAGTCGACAAATACTTATTGGGCCGAAGGACTTGTACCAGTGTCGTGCTCCATGATTCTGTGACTGAGATCATGAAGGACACCGACAGGGTGAATTTACATGGTCCTCGTTTGTTTGTGGGTTTTTTTTCTGCTGAGGAGGTGTTGTTGAAAGGGAGGGGTATAAATTTAAGATCAGAGACGCGGGACGTAAAACTAATAACCGAGTCTGATGTGGTGCGGCCCAGAAATATTGTCTGAGGAAGATACTTCAGCGCCGTTAAAAACAAACTTCTGGAGAAGTACAGGGTGAAAAGCAGCCGGGAAGGCAGCGGCTCACTGGGCATCAGATAGAGCACAAAGGTTGTGGAGCCTTTCCATGCTGAAAGAGAGACAGAGACAGAGAGAGAGGTGGGAGAGTAGGAGAGAGCGAGAGACAGAGACAGAGAGAGAGAGAGAGAACGGGGGGGGGGGGGGGGGTTGCAACATCGGAAACACTCCCCTGTACGCATAGCGAAAGTATGAGAGAGGGGAAGTAAAGGAAGCTGTTTGGAGGGAGGGCGCTTAAGAATGAAGAGAAGGAGGAGGAGGGGCTCAGGAGTGGCAGGAAGAGCGGAAGACAGAGACCAAAGGACGGTGCATAAAGTGAAGGATGCAGGGTGCAGGAGCTACAGAGAGCGGTCAGAGAAGATATGCAGTAACCGTGAAGTGAAATATGTAACTCAGTCCAAAATGCAGCTTCAGATGCTGCTGCTAAACATGAGCTTTGACCAAGAATCAGGAAGAGAGCAGAAACTTGGGAACAGCACGTCCACTGTTTCAGAGTTGCAACAGGATGTGGTGAGCGGTGGAGTGACGTAATGGATGAACGAAAAGCATCCGCGATTATCACGTGGAAGGGGTCAGACTTAGTGCAGAAGTGAACCGTCCCAGGCTGGTGCGTGCAGGCCGATGCCGAGAGAACTGTTTGACCTGCGCCGCCGTCCCCGCTTGTCAGCGCGCTGCACCGTGAGCTGAGCAACGACAGTCAGTCGCCTACTCTGCAAACAGCTTTGAGGTTAGTATCTCAACGTACCCTGCCCCCACCCCACGCCTCAGCTATCCGCTAAAGCTCTCTTGAAAACGGAACGGATGAACGGTGGAGGCCAAAGTGTGTGTTCACTGGGTAGAGAGAAAGGAGAGGCAGAATTAGAAACAGAATTACAGAACCGGAGTGGTGAGGGGAAGAGTGCTCGTGTGTGTGTGTGTGTGTGTGTGTGTGTGTGTGTGTGTGTGTGTGTGTGTGTGTGTGTGTGTGTGTGTGTGTGTGTGTGTGTGTGTGTGTGTGTGTGTGTGTGTGTGTGTGTGTGTGTGTGTGAGAGAGAGAGAGAGAGAGAGAGAGAGAGAGAATGAGAGAGAGAGAGATATATGAGGCACAGAGTAAAAGAGGAGCGTAAAAGGGACGGAGAGGGGGACAGCGAGACAGAGAGTCAGAGTGAGAGAGACAGAGGGTTAATAGATAGAGGCGTAGAAGCATTGGTACATCATTGAGCAGAGAAATGCAGGATCTGGACACAAAACTGAATAAGGAATTAGTTACGTTCGTCCTTCGATTAGAAATATAGTGAGTTCTCCGCAGGAATGGTAGACGGAAGGGCCGGTACTTTGTTTAATACTGTATACTATTCTATGATTCATTCTGTACTACGGACAGAGGTCGGGGTGGGGGTGGGGGTGTCAAAATACGCGAACAATTGGAAATGGAGCGAAGCGGACGCGCGGTTATAACGTTCCTCACAGTATCAGGAAACACCCGGGCACAGTATTAGAGACAGCGGTGGTAAGGACGGTCAAAGTGCCAAAGAGCCACACGGCAGACAAAAACTCAGGGAAGAAAACATGTTGGTGCAAAAAAAAAAAATCTTTTCCACGTTTGTAGACAGTAAACAAAAGGAATATGCAGTTGTCAATTGCAATGGAACGAAAAGTAGACAAAGGCAATGCGCAGATAAGCTTTGACCAGCGACAAATCAGCGTTTGCGATTGATTCGCAGGAGCATATTAAAGGGAAAGTAGTGCTGAGAGCAGCGGCCACCCTCTGATCAGATAGAGTCAGAGTGGTGACCTTAACGCTTTAGCTCTTCGAGGAAGGCTTCATTCAGAGAAAGTAAAGGTAAATAAAGCTGAAGGATTTTTGCTCAGGAATTTCTCCCTTCTCTTCTTTAAACCTCCGCGACAGGACGGTGGGGATGACAGGCAGGATAGTTCAACGCTTCTCTTGCTGGTTGCTTCTGTGTCCATGACGACGACAGCTGCGGGAAGTGCACCCAGCTGCAGCTTCTAACAAACCGCGTTCAGTAGATGAAGCAGGAACTGGATGGATATCGGATCGCTCGGGAGGCTGAAGTGGCGATAGAAAGGACGTAAAGAAAGGTAATTATTGCAGGTGCAAAACACAGCAAACTGGGTTAACAGTCAGGAAGGGGAAAGTTTGAAAGAGCCAGTGCAGAGTAACCCTCTGGCCATCCCCCTCCACAACAGGTATATCACCCTGGACACTCTCGAGGGGAGACGATCTAACAGAAGAAATACACAGACTCCGCCTCTGTGACTCGGAAGGGAAGGGGGAGAAGAGAATCGCCTTGTGATAGGGGATTCGATAGGTAGTGGAACGGACAGGAGTTTCTGTGGGCCTCAAGCAGATGCCGGGATGGTACGTTGCCTCCCGTGTGCAAGGGTCTGAGATACCTCGGATCGAGTCCCCAGCATTCGTAAGTGGTAGGGTGAACAGCCGGATGTCGTGGTCCATGTATGTACCAATGACATGGGAAGGACGAGGTTCTGCCTAGGGAGTTCAGGGAGACAGGTGGTAAGTTAAGGGCAGGATTCCTAGAGTTGTGATCTTAGGCTTTCCACCCGTGCCACTTGCTAGTGAGTCCTGAACTAGGAAAATGACACCGTTTAAAACGTGGCTAAGGAGTTGGTATAGGAGAGAGAGGGCATAGGATTTTTGGATTATTGGACTCTCTTCCACGGCAGGTGCCTCCTGTATAGAAAGGATGGTTTGCGCCTGAACTGGAGGGGGACTGATATCCCAGCGGGAAGGTCTATGAATGCTGGCCGGAGGTTCCTCAACTGGAGTTGCAGAGGGATGGGAATCAGAGTGCCAGAACAGTTAGATGAGAGGTTGTGGAGACAGATAAGACTGCAGCTAAGACTTCAGGCGAATTTCGGAATCAAAAATTTGAGCATGATGCGAAGGGTTTCCTGAGTTGCACACATTTCAATGCAAAAAACAAATGTATTGGTAGGAAAGGCAAATGATAACGCTGAACTTGAGGCAGCTTGGTTGCAAACAGAGGCAATGTGTAATGATAAATATCTTTGATTGGACAAAATTTCAGTCAGCAACGTAAAAGGCGGACAAAATCGGGAAATTAAGGGCGACTGCAGGACTGAATGTGTTGCATCTGAATGCGCGCAGTTATCGGGATAAGACAAGTGAAGTTGCAGCACAGTTGCGGATTGGCAGGTATGATGTTGTAGGCGTCACTGAATGGTAGTTGAAATATTACAGGTGGGAGCTGAAGGTCCAAGGGTAAACATTGCATCGGAAGGATACGCTGGAAGGCCGAGGTGGTAGCAATCCTGTGTTCGTAAAATAAATAAATAAGTAAAATCACTAGAAAGAAGTGACATAGCTTTGGAAGGTACCGAATCATTGTGGACTGAGCTCAGAATCTGCGAGTGTCAACAGATACTGATGAGATGTATATAAAGCCCAAAACAGGTCAAAAGATGTTCCAATAGGAGAGAGAAAATTCATTGCAAGCTGACAATACTACGAAAGTTATGGGGGACTAGGTTGACAAGATCAGGCTGGTGCTGCATTTCCAGATGGGGTATTTCCGGAGCGCCTGCGAGGTGGCTTTCAGAGCACCTAGTGATAGAATCAGCTGTTCAGGATTAGGTGTTGTACAATGAACAACATTTGATCAGAGAGCTTAACGTAAAAGAGCCCCTAGGGGAGAGTGATCATAATATCATCGAATTCACTCCTAAACTTGTGAAGGAGAAGATAAGGTCAAATGTATCATTTCCAGAGTTGAGGCATCAGCGGAGAGTTAGCCAGAATGGATTGGAAATGAATACTGTTATTGAGGACGACAGGCCAGCAATGGCTGGAATTTCTGGAAGCAATTCGAAAGGTACAGGGTATATACATCCCAAGGGGAAAGAAGTATTCTAACGGAAAGATGACACAACTGCGGCTAACAAGAAAGGTCACAACCAACATAAAATCGAAAGAGAGGGCATATAGAACATAAAATAGTACAGAACAATACAGGCCCTTCGGCCCACAATGTTGTGCCAACCCCCAAACCCTGCTTCACATATGACCCCACCCCCGCAATTTAAATTCCTCCATATACCTGTCTAGTAGTCTCTTAAACTTCACTAGTGTATCTGCCTCCACCACTGACTCAGGCAGTGTATTCCACGCACCAATCACTCTCTGAGTGAATGACCTTCCTCTAATAACCCCCTTGAACTTCCCTCCCCTTAACTTAAAGCCATGCCCTCTTGTACTGAGCAGTGGTGCCCTGGGGAAGAGCCGCTGGCCGTCCACTCTGTCTATTTCTTAATATCTTGTACACCTCTATCATGTCTCCTCTTTATCCTCCTTCTCTCCAAAGAGTAAAGCCCTAACTCCCTTAAATTCTGATCATAATCTATACTCTCTAAACCAGGCAGCATCCTGGTGAATCTCCTCTGTACCCTTTCCAATGCTTCCACATCCTTCCTATAGTGAGGCGACCAGAACTGGACACAGTACTCCAAGTGTGCCGTAACTAGAGTTTTATTGAGCTGCATCATTACATCGCGTCTCTTAACACTATCCCTCGACTTATGAAAGTTAACACCTCATAAGCTTTCTTAACTACCCTATCTACCTGTGAGGCAACGTTCATGTTTCTGTGGACCTGTACCCCCAGATCCCTCTGCTCCTCCACACTACCAAGTATCCTGACATTTACTTTGTACTCTGCCTTGGAGTTTGTCCTTCCAAATTGTACCACCTGACACTTCTCCGGGTTGAACTCGATCTGCCACTTCTCAGCACACTTCTGCATCCTATCAATGTCTCTCTGCAATCTTCGATAATCCTCTACACTATCTACAACACCACCAACCTTGGCGTCGTCTGCAAACTTGCCAAACCATCCTTCTGCCCCCACATCCAGGTGGTTAATAAAAATCACGAAAAGTAGAGGACCCAGAACAGATCCTTGTGGGACACCACTAGTCACAACCCTCCAATCCGAATGTACTCCCTCCACCACAACCCTCTGCCTTCTGCAGGCAAGCCAATTCTGAATACACCTGGCCAAACCTCCCTGGATCCCATGCCTTTTGACTTTCTGAATAAGCCTACCATGTGGAACCTTGTCAAATGCCTTACTAAAATCCATGTAGATCACATCCACTGCACTACCCTCATCTATATGCCTGATTACCTCCTCACAGAAATCTATCAGGCTTGTTAGGCATGATCTGCCCTTCACAAAGCCATGCTGACTGTCCCTGATCAGACCATGATTCTCCAAAAGCCCATAGATCCTATCTCTAAGAATCTTTTCCCACAGCTTTCCGACCACAGACATAAGGGTCACTGGTCTATAATTACCCGGACTATCCCTACTACCTTTTTTGAACAAGGGGACAACATTCGCCTTCCTCCAATCCCCCCGTACCATTCCCGTGGACAACGAGGACATAAAGATCCTAGCCAGAGGCTCAGGAATATCCTCCCTCCGTCAGGCCCCGGGGACTTATCCGCCCTAATGTATTTTAACAAATGCAACATCTCCTCTCCCTTAATATCAACATGCTCCAGAGCATCAACCTCACTCATATTGTCCTCACCATTATCAAGTTCCCTCTCATTGGTGAAAACCGAAGAGAAATATTCATTGAGGACCTCGCTCACTTCCGCAGCCTCCAGGCACATCTTCCCACTTTTATCTCTAATCGGTCCTACCTTCACTCCTGTCATCCTTCTGTTCTTCACATAATTGAAGAATGCCTTGGGGTTTTCCTTTACCCTACTCGCCAATGCCTTCTCATGCCCCCTTCCTGCTCTTCTCAGCCCCTTCTTAAGCTACTTTCTTGCTACCCTATATTCCTCAATAGACCCATCTGATCCTTTCTTCCAAAACCTCATGTATGCTGCCTTCTTCCACCTGACTAAATTTTCTACCTCACTTGTCATCCATGGTTCCTTCACCCTACCATTCTTTATCTTCCTCACTGGGACAAATTTTCCCTAACATCCTGCAAGAGATCCTTAAACATCGATCACATGTCCATAGTACATTTCCCTGCAAAACGTCATCCCAATTCACACCCGCAAATTCTAGCCTTATAGCCTCATACTTTGCCCGTCCCAATTAAAAATGTTCATGTCCTCTCTAATTCTATCCTTTTCCATGATAATGCTAAAGGTCTGGGAGCGGTGATCACTGTCCCCCAGAAGCTCACACACTGACAGATCTGTGACCTGACCCGGTTCGTTACCTATTACTAGATCTAGTATGGCATTCCCCCTAGTCGGCCTGTCAACATACTGTATCGGGAATCCATCCTTGACACATTTAACAAACTCTGCCCCATCTAAACCCTTGGAACTAATCAAGTGCCAATCAATCTTAGGGAAGTTAAATATACCCATGATAACAACCCTGTTACTTTTGTACCTTTCCAAAATCTGCCTCCCAATCTGCTCCTCGGTATCTCTGCTGCTACCAGGCGGCCTATAGAATACCCCAGTAGAGTAACTGCTCGCTTCCTGTTCCTGACTTCCACCCATATTGACTCAAAAGAGGATCCTGCTACATTATCCACCCTTTCGGTAGCTGTAATAGTAACCCTGGCCAATAAAGCCACCCTTCCTCCCCGTTTTCTGCTCTCTCTATCGCTTTTAAAGCACTGAAATCCAGGAATATTGAGAATCCATTCCTGCCCTGGTGCCAGCCAAGTCTCCGTAATGGCCACTACATCATAATTCCATGTATCTATCCAAGCTTTCAGTTCATCACCTTTGTTCCTGATTCTTCTTGCATTGAAGTACACACGCTTTAGCCCTTCTACCTTACTACCTTTACACCCATTATTCTGCTTCTCTTTACTCAAAGCATCTCTATATGTTGGATCTGGCTTTACACCATGCACTTCATTCACTGCTCTATCGCTCCGGGTCTAATCCCCCTTGCAAATTAGTTTAAACCCTCCCGAACCATGCTAACAAACCTACCTTCAAGGATATGGCTCCCCCTCGAGTTCAGGTGCAACCCTTCCAATCCGTACAGGTTCCACCTTCCCCAGTAGAGATCCTAATGATCCAAAAATCTAAAACCCTGCCCCCTGCACCAACACCTCAGCCACGCATTCAACTGCCATCTCCTCCAATTCTTACCATCACTATCACGTAGTACTGGCAGCAATCCTGAGATCGCCACCCTTGAGGTCCTGTTCTTCAGCCTTCTGCCTGGTTCCCGAAACTCACACTTCAGGCCTCATCCCTCTTCCTGCCATTGTCGTTGGTCCCAACATGTATCACGACTTCTGGTTGCTTTCCCTCTCGTACCAGGATGTCATGCACCCAGTCGGAGACATCCTAGACCCTTTCACCCGGGAGGCAACAAACCATGCGGGTGTCCTTCTCACATCCACAAAATCTCCTGTCTGCTCCCCTGACTATAGAGTCTCCAATGACGACAGCTCTCCTCTTCTCCGTCCCATCCTTCTGCACCACAGGGTCAGACTAAGTGCCAGAGGCCCTGCCACTGTGGCTCACACCTGGTCGGTCGTCCCCGCCAACAGTATCCAGGACGGTAAACTTATTATTCAGGGGAATGGTTACAGGGGTGCTCTGCACTACCTGTCTACTCACCTTCGCTTTCCCCCCTTTGACTGTCACCCAACGACCTGCTTCCTGCAGCCTAGGTGTGACAACCTCCCTGTAGCTCTTACCTATGACTGCCTCATTTTTCCTTATGAGTCGAAGGTAATCCAACTGCTGCTCCAGATTCCTCACACGGTCTTCCAGATCGCCCAGCCGCATGCACTTCTGGCAGATGTGACTCCCCCAAGACTGCCACATCTCACAGGACAGGCATACAATAGAGCAAAATTTACTGGGATTTTAAAAGATTGGAAAGCTTTTAAAAATCAACCGAAGACAACCTGAAAAAGTCATTAAGAACGGGGAACTGGAATACGAAAGTAAGACAGCCAACAATTTTGAAGTGAACACCAACAGTTTCTTCAGATACATAACGTGTAAAAGAGAGGCTAGATGCAGATCGTACCGCTGGAAAACGATGCTGGAGAGGTAGCAATGTGGGACCACGAAATAGCGAAAGAACTGAAAAAGTATTTTGATTCAGTTTTCCCTGTGAAAGACACTAGCAGTATGGTTAAAGATTCAGGTGTTAGAGGGTATGATGTTTGTGAGGTTACCACAAATTGAGAAAAGGTTACTGGGAAACTTCGAGGTCTGAAGGGTGTTAGGTCACCTGGACCAGATGGTGTACAAGTCGGAGTTCTGAAACAGGTGGCTGAACAGATCGTGGAGGCGCTAGTAATGATCTTTCAAAAATCAGTAGAATCTGGAATGGTAATGGTTCTGGAAGACTGGAAAATTGCAAATGTCGCTCCACTCTTCAAGAAAAGAGAGAGAACGGAAGAAAGGAAATGTAGGCCAATTAGTCCGACCTCTGTGGTTGGGGAGATTCTGGAGTTGATTAGAGGCACATGATAAAGTAGGCCGTAGTCATAACCGTTTCCACAAGGGATGAATTTTCCAAACTGTTGGAAATCTTTTGATGAAGTAGGAAGACAAAGGAGAATAGGCTGAGCTCGTGTACCTGGAGTTTCAGACGGCCTTTGACAAGGTGCCACACATGAAACTGCTTAACAGGCGATGAGCCCATGGTATTTCCGGAAATATCCTAGCATTATAAGGCAGTGGCTGACTGGCCGGAGGCTAAGAGTGGGATGGAAGAGAACCATTTCTGACTGTTATCCGGTGTTCTGCAGGGGTCTGTGTTGGAACTGATTCTTCTTACGTTATATGTCAAAGGTTTGCATGATGGAATTGGTGGCTTTGTTGCAAAGTTTCCAGATGACTGGAAGATAGGTCGATGGGGAAGGCAGTTTTGAGAAAGTACGGAGGCTGCAGAAAGACGGATTGGGAGAATGTGCAAATAAATGGCTGATGGAGTGTAGTGCTGGGAAGCGTACTGTTGTAGACCTTGGTCGTAGAAATGAAAGAGTTGACAATTTTCCAAATAGAGAGAACAAAGTGATTTGCAGAGGGACTAGAGAGTCCTGGTGCAGGATTCCCCAAAGGTCAATTTTCAGGTTACACTCCGGTGAGGAAAGCAAATGCAACGACAGCATTCATTTCAAGAGGAAAAGGATATAATTTTGAGAATTTATAAAGCACTGCTGAGACATCACTGGTTAGAAAGAATGTGCTGAAACTGCAGAGGCTTCGAAGAAGGTTCACAGAAATGATTCTATGATTAAACGGTTTGTCGTATGAAGATTGTTTGATACCCTTGAGTCTTTGTACACTAGCATTCATAAGGATGAGGGGGACCCCATTGAAACCTGTCGAATAGTTCAAAGCCTTGACAGATTGGGTAGGTCCAAAAGCAGATAGATAGATAGATAGATAGATAGATAGATAGATAGATAGATAGATAGATAGATAGATAGATAGATAGATAGATAGATAGATAGATAGATAGATGGAATGAAACAAAGAGTGAGCTCTGACTTCGAAAAAACAGTCCCCAGTCTTGTTTATTTATCGTGCATGGGAGAAGGGACGTGGAGTTGAGGGGAAGTTGAGCGGAGAGAGTGGGGTTCAGAATGAAGAGTACGAGTGCGATGGGAGCGATAAGTGGTAAGATAAGTGTGGGGTAGCTACAGAGGGAATCACACAGAGGGGAGAGTGTGGGTGGACTTTGTGGGGAGGCCTGAACGGAGGAAGACACGCAGTGATTATGAGGCGAGGCAAGTAACTAACTTCCTAGATGCAAATATAGTGCCTGATTTCTAAAAGGGGCAGGTTTGACCTCAAAGCAGGAAGAGACCGAATTCGCCGGGAAGCATCTTGTACAGAGCCTGTACAAGATTTGAGATATGGGTTGATGGCGGCTGATGCTTGAAATGAACAGGACGTACCCACGATTAGCAAGTGCAAGGGAACAGACAAAGTGCCTAAAGAGCAGTCTCTACAACTGCGCCGAGATCACGTCTGACTCACGGACGTTTTGTTCTGTAGAAATGGCGAGTGGAGCAATAGTCAGCGGCTTAAACCGGAAAGAGGTCTGAGGTCACTATAAGAGCATCTCACCGTCCCTTGCCCCCGCAGCTCCCCTCAACCAACCACCCCGCCAACCCATTTTTTCCCAAGCTCTCTCAAGTGTCAGTGGAATTAAAATTTGACCTGGGAACAGAGATAATAGACCGGAAGAGTGAAAGAACAAAAACAGGTTTTTCTAGGGGTAGATAGAATTCAAATCAGACGCAGTGCCAAAGCATGTTAGTAAGAGAGAGAGAGAGAGAGAGAGAGGAGAGAGAAGAGAGAGAGAGAGGAGAGAGGAGAGAGAGAGAGAGAGGGGAGAGAGAGAGAGAGAGAGAGAGAGGAGAGAGAGGAGAGAGAGAGAGAGAGAGAGAGAGAGAGAGAGAGAGAGAGAGAGAGAGAGAGAGAGAGAGAGAGGAGAGAGAGAGAGAGAGGAGAGAGAGAGAGAGAGCGTACCAGACACAAACCGAGGGTGAATGGATAGAGACACAAAAGTATTGAGACATAAATGTGCATGGAAAGGTTTAATCTGGACACAGTTCGGGTGGAAATAATTAGCTAAGGTGGACCTTTGATTAATAATACATTGACTTCAGCGCAGACGTTGTGAGACCGAAGGCCCTGCACCCCGGTTAAGTTGCTCCTTCCTATGCCCCATCCTCTATTTCGGAGAGGGGGAGGGGCTTTAAATACCCCTGAAATGCCGCAAAAGGAGCAAAACGGCATTGACGGGCTTGCCTCGGCAAGAGGGAGGGCGCTGCATCAGGAAACACTGAGAACTTCACCCAATGGAAAGGGATGACGCCAGTGATTGCGGGGGCATTGATAATTATCTTTCAAAAACCATTGGACTATGGCATGACGCCGGAGAGGCGGAAGGCAGCAAAAATGAAATTACACACCTGCCGGCCTGACCTCTTTGGGTTGGAGGATGTTGGAGACAACTATTAAGGATGAGGTTTAGGAGTACTTGGTGACGCAGGACAAGATAGGACAGTCAGCCTGGTTTCCCTGAAGGAAAATCGTGCCTGACGAACCTGTTGGAATTCCACTAGAACAGCACAGCAGAGTAAGGCCCTTCGGCCCTCGACGTTGTGCCGACCCATATTTGAGGAGATCGCAAGTAGGATATGTTAAAAGGGAGGCTGCGGATGTTGTATATTCAGACTACCAGGGTGTCACCCTTCAGGGTGCTTACCAAGATAAGAGGCCATCGTATTACAGGAAAGTAACTGGCATTGTTAGATCATCGGCTGATTGGTAGGACGCAGCGATTTTGAGTCAAATTATCCTTTTTTCTGGCTGGCTGCCACTGAGAGGTGGCGTTTCACAGGGGTCAGTGCTGGGACCTCTTCTTTTATGCTGTATGTCAATGATTTGGATAATCAGATGGCGTTGTTGCACTGGTGACGTCTCACGTAGAGCCTTTTGAACGGCTCAGGGCTCCTCATCTAAGAAATGATGTGCTGGCATTGGAGAGGGTGCAGAGGAGGTTCACAAGTATGTTGGAATGTAAGGGTGATCATACGAGGAATGTTTGATGGATCTGAGTCTGGACCGTCTGGAGTTTAGAAGATGAGGGGGGAATGTCATTGATACCTTTCCAATGTTGAAAGACCTTGATATGGTAGTTGTAGAAAGGATGTTTCCCATGGTGTGGGGAGTCCTAGACAAGAGGACACAGCCTCAGGATAGTAACGTGTCCACTTAGAACAGAGATGCGGGAGAAATCTCTTTAGCCAGGGGGGTGGTGAACTTGTGGAATTTGTTACCACAGGCAGCTGTGGGGGACGGTTCTTGGAGTATATTTATGCAGAACTTGATAGGTTGTTGATTGGACATGCATCAAAGGTTCGAAGGAGAAGACCGGGGAGTAAGGCCGAGTAGGGGAAAACAAGGATCAGATATGATTGTATAGAATAATAAAAGGGCTCCCGAATACAGAGATCTGGGGCTCAGGGCTTTCTTATCTTGTGGCCGTTGGCAGTCCAACAGAGCTAATTAATTCAGCAAAGACGTGGAATGCTTTAACGTTCCACCGCATCCAATCGGAGAGTGTTTCAGGCTGATCAGGTGACTTCGTGTCAGCAATATTGAATTGCGTTATTGGAACTCATAAAATGAGTGTTTTAAAATAACGAAGTTCAATTGCAAAGCCCAGAGAACTGCGGATATTACCCATCGCAAGGAGGAACTCCCATGCCAGAGGCTGGAAAAGGAAAGGAGACGTCGTCTGGCCAACGGCAGGTTCCCTCCTTCGATGTTATAAGTTGGAAGAGTGGACTGAGTGAGTACAGCGCGTTTGCCAAACTCGTTCAGTTGATGAATGAAGGGAGACAGAGAGGCCCATCAAAGCGGACCGGCTTCGCAACTTAATCGGACTGTGAATTGGTTCACACGGTTCAACAGGGGAGAGAACTCGAGCGAAATTATTAAGAAATGTTGGCGCGTAATTAAACATGGGCGGACAGGGTTCACAGTCTCGGGGGGGGGGGGGTAGGTAGGGTGGTGTGAATTAATCTGGTAGTTGTGAGGCGGGAATCCTTCTGCCCAAACGGAGTATTGAAACAAAAGGAGACAGTCAGAAAAGAACTAGACATTAGACACTGGAATACTACAGCACAGTACAGGCATTTCAGCCTTCGAAGTTGTGTCGACCCATATATTCCTTTAAAAAAATGTACTAAACCCACCCTACCCCGTAACCCTCTATTTTTCTTTCATCCATGTGGCTGTCCAAGAGGCTTTTAAATACCCCTAATGTTTTAGCCTCCACCACCATCCCTGGTAAGTTATTCTAGGCACCCACAACCCTCTGTGTAAAACACTTACCACTGATGTCTCCCCTAAACTTTCCTCCCTTAACTTTGGACATACGCCCTCTGGTGTTTGCTATTCGTTCCCTGGGAATCATGTACTGGCGATCCACTCTAGCTATGCTTCTCATAATCTTGCTCGCTTACTCATAAACAATGGGTTCAGAATAAACAGAGCTATACACATTCCGTCTCCCTTCGCTCACAGCTTCGGGAGTGAATGAACATCTGTTCTATGGCTAGTGTGTTTGAGAATAAGGGGGTCGCAGTTGTCGGTTGCGCCACCCTGCCTGGCGGCTCACGGGATCGGACGGGGAGACGTACAGTGTAAGATTCCGACGGTTAACAGGTGTTTGGGGGTTCGTGGTGTAACTGCCTGGGTAGGTTGAGAAGGGAAGTTCGAAATGGTGGAGGGGGAAGAGGGGGTGAGCTGTGCGGTCAGGGCAAAGTGGAGTGGGAATGAGAGGGGTTTGTAGTAAAGGGGAACATTGATAGAAGACGGGTGCGCCGGGTTAAGCAGGGGAAGGAGCAGAGACAAGCAGGGAAGGGAGGAAGAAGGAAAGGGGTTACAGTGAACGGAGTGAGCGAGCAAGGAAGACAAACAGAAGAAAGATAAAGCAAACCACTGTTATAATGATAAAGAGATTCAGAGAGGCAGATGAACAAAAAATATAATGAACACAATGTCTGCAGTCTTGTGCGGTTCAGTTCTCCTCGCGGTAATTCGGGAGCAAGTGACCGAAGGATTACCCTGGTCCTGTGAACATGCTCCACAATATCTCGGTTCTTTAGGTAACTGATAGCACCAGACTTTCTCCACTTTCTTGAATAAGCGTGGAAGTCAAAGGGGGATCGAACTGCCTTTCAACATTAATTTGTACTTAATATCCCGATGCGCCAAATTACTCTCCAATGACAGTAATGACATAAGTGCGTGGTCGGAAATGTCATCGGAAAGGTGGGGAAGTGTTTTCTTTCTTTTTCAATCTTATTATTAATATCAAATAATAGGTATACATAGTATTGTTACACAATTGTTGGGATTACATTTTTAATAGATAACATATTTAGTAACTATTAAGTTAATGCAGAGGTAATAAACCTCCCAATAATGTTCAAAATACAAATGCAGAGTTCACAAAAAAGGAATAACATATCCAAAAAAACAAAAAAAAAGAAACCAAAAACAAAAAAATGTATATACCCCCCCCCCCCAAAAAAAGAACTAAACTAACCAATACTAACCTAACAGAAAACAAGAAGAAAGGAAAAGAACATGGGCTGTTTATAGCATGAAAAAAACAGGGCCATTAGTGTCATCCGCTCCGAACCTGGATTAACACCAAAAAAATAAGTTTGGAAAGAGATGAAATCTCATCATATGGAAGTGTTGAATAAAATGCCTCCAAGTCTGATCAAATTTAATAGAAGGATCATTTATAACGTTTTTGATTTTTTTCTACTTTAAACATAACATAGTTTGAGAGAACCAATGAAACTTAGTGGGAGGATTGATCTCCTTCCAATTCAGCAAAATCGATCTTTTAACCATTAATGAAAGACATGCAATCATCCGACGCGCTGAGGACCTTAAATGGTGTGGTTCTACCATTGGTAAACCAAAAATTGCCGTAATAGGATGAAGTTGTAAATCAATATTCCAAACAGTTGAAATAATATCAAAGATATCTTCCCAATATGTTTTTAGAGCGGAGCACGTCCAAAACATATGAGTTAAAGAAAGGGTCTCAGAATGACATCTGTCACATACTGGACTGAAATGAGTATAATAACGAGCTAATTTATCCTTAGACATATGGTCCCTATGAACTAATTTGAATTGTATCAATGTATGTTTAGCACTTATAGAGGATGAATTAACTAACTGATTTTTTTCCATCATTTTCGATAGGTAAGGTAAGCTTAAGTTCACTTTCCCATTCATTTTTAATTTTATTAGATACATCTGAACATATTTTTATAATTATATTGTAGATAGATACTATTGCACCTTTTTGAGAAGGATTTAAATCTAAGATTTATTTCAAAACTCTCCGCAGAGTATAAGTTCGGGAAAGTAGGAAGGACAGTATTTAAATAAAAAAAATCTAACCTGTAAATATCTAAAGCAATGAGATCTAGGTAAATTATATTTGTTAGATAATTGTTCAAATGACATAAAACAATTATCCAAAAATAAATCACAAAATCGTGAAATACCTTTAGTTTTCCAAATCAAATAAGCTTGATCTACAATAGAAGGATAGGGAAAAAAAAGTTAGATATAATAGAACTTGATAGAATAAATTGATTTAACCCAAAAGATTTCCGAAATTGAAACCATATTCGTAAAGTATATTTAACTATTGGATTATTTAATTGTTTATACAATTTTAGAAGAAACAAAGGGAAGCATAGTCCCAAGAATAGAACCCAGAGAAAACACTTGTACCGAGTTACATTCAAGATTTACCCGGTGAGTAATAAAAGTTATATCCAAATCCCATAACCAAAATTTCAAATAACGAATATTAATTGCCCGGTAATAAAATCTGAATATCGGCAGGGCCAGACCACCCTACTTTTTAGACTTCTGTAAGTATTTTTTTCCTAGCCTCGGATTTTTATTCTGCCAAATATAAGAAGAGATTTTAGAATCAGCACTATGAAAAAAGGATTTCGGAATCAAAATTGGTACCACTTGAAATAAATATGCAAATGTGGGTAATATAAACATTTTGACAGCATTGATCCGGCCTATTAATGACAAAGATGACCAATTAGTAAATAACTGTTTAATCTCATCAATTAAAGGTAAGAAGTTAGCCTTAAATAAATCTTTATGTTTTTCTGGTAATTTTAACCCCTAAATATATAAAATAGTCAGTAACCATTTTAAAAGGTAACCGTCCATATATTGGGACGTGCATATATAGAGGAAAATGTTCGCTCTTATTAAGGTTCAGTTTGTAACCCGAAAAACTACAAAACTGAGCCAACAAATATAAAACTGCAGGAATGGATTCCTCAGGATTAGAAATATACAATAATAAATCATCTGCATATAATGATAGCTTATGTATCTCATTCCCACGGATAATACCAAAAATATTAGATGATTCCCGAATATCAATTGCTAAAGGTTCCAGAGCAATGTCAAAGAGTAATGGACTGAGAGAACAACCTTGCCTGGTGCCCGGAAATAAACGAAAAAAAGAAGAACTTTGTTTATTAGTAATAACCGAAGCTACTGGGGTAAGATATATCAATTTAATCCAAGATATAAATGCCGAACTAAAATTAAATTTCTCTAATACAGTAAATAAATATGCCAATCAATTCAGTCAAATGCGTTCTCAGCATTCAATGAAATGACACATTCTGGAATACTACATGAAGGAGTGTAAACAATATTCATTAATCTCCTCATGTTAAAAGAGGAGTACCGGTTTTTAATAAATCCCGTTTGATCCACAGAAATAATTCGAGGTAACGCCTCCTCCAACCTAGTCGCCAATATCTCAGAAAAAATCTTAGAATTTACGTTCAACAAAGTTATCGGTCGATATGATGCACATTCAGTGGGCTCTTTATTCTTTTTTTAATATTAGGGAGCTAGAAGCCCTATAAAATGACTGTGGTAATTTACCCAATTGAATTGCTCCTTTAAAAACTCTGCCTAGCCAAGGAGAGAGAATAGAGAAAAAAACATTTAACAAACTCTGCTGTATAACCGTCTGGCCCTGGTGCTTTTTACCAGAATCCATTGAATGAATGACACCTTTTATTTGGTGATCTGTGAAAGGGGTTTCTAATATTAAACGTTCTTCGGGTGATAATTGCGGAAAATTCAATTTCCTTAAGAAGTCATACATAGTATTAGGATCCTTGGGAAAATCAGAATTATGTAAAGCGGTATAAAAATCTTGAAAGTATTTGTTCATTTCGTCATGATTAACTGTCAAATTATCATATTGTTTTTCGAATCTCAATGATTTAGCGCTTAACCGAGGTAGTTTTCAATTGGTTAGCTAATAATTTACCGGATTTATCACTATGTTTCGCAACTAATCGTTTCGCACCATTCACCAATTCAGCCTTCCTGGCAACCTCTAATGCCCCCGCAGTCGGGTCTTTTAAAAATTTGACAATGTCTGTCTCTGCTGGTTTCCCATCTGGTTAATCTCACAACCAGATCAGATAAGGGACTTTTATCCCGATTCACTGGCCCCCTAATTTGGTAATCAAATCTCGAGACGAGGCCTCAGTTTGTTACGTACCCCGTAACTGGGTGCCTAACCAGCAGAGAAAGAAGAATCCGTTGGAGTCTGGTGGTACAAAACTAAAGGCATTTATTAATAAAAATAAGCAAAACCCTATCAATAATGCAAATATACATATGAAACCAGTTAGCTGTAATAAACCTAAAAGTGTAGGAATAATAATAAGCAATAATAAACAAGCTCTATCGATGTCTGGGGTAAATGAATTGTCGTAGAATAGTATAAAGTTCAGTTCAGTTCATGAGTGCTGATGCAGTTCTGGTTGTTGTATTGTAATCGTTGGAGAGAGAGAGCGAGCGAGATGAAACAGCTACAGTCAGGCAAACCTTCCTTTGCTTTCTTAATCCGTCGTATCGGTGTGGTCATTCAGTTATGACCTCTCCGTCCTTCTGCTAGACCGTTCCTCTGTGGTGGACTCGCCACTCTGGCATGAGTGGACATACACACAAGTCCCCACCGGCCCTGCTTTAACAATGTGAGCTTTATTGACCGATCTCCTGGTACGGTCTCCGAAGCCCCCACCTTTCTTGTGGGTTCCAACTCTCAATCACTGTCCACTGGCGTGTCTGGAGGGTGTCTCTCCAGACCTGTCTTTTATCCCTACTCACGGGGACTGAGCTTTCCATCACTCCTGAATGACTGTGCCCATCAACTAAGGCCACTCCTTCAGTCCACTGAGGAATGTTTATGAGCAAACTAGTAGAAGATAAATAACCCTTGCAGAAGTCATAATACAGTAAATCAACAGTCTCTCTCCCCTCTCTTATCTGCAGCAAATGTTCTTGCTTGTTTTTCGTCTCTTTCACATGGTCAGCATAGCAACAGTAATAGTTCGTGTTTCTCAGGGGAGGGGGATGGTTAACTCTGTACCCCATTGTCCATCAGGTCTGTTCATCATTCATAACACCCCCATCCTTCTGGAAATTTTCACCTGGGGAAAATTAACTAATAAAGGGCATGACTGAATTACAGAGTTTAACAAAATACAGAAGCTGTCTTTACTACAAGAATAATACAGATACACGTTTAAGTTAACATCTAGATAAGCAATCAGCAATTACATTGTCACTCCCCTTTATATGTTGTATTTTAATATCAAATTCCTGTAACAACCGACTCCAATTTAATAACCGCTTACTTTGTTTACTTTTCATGTTAGCAAAAAATACTAAAGGGGTTATGTTCTTAGCTGAGGTGTATATTACAAAGTGTGAAACAATACATGTGTGATTATAATATAGTACATTACTGAAGTTTGTTTCAATACTAATCTCTATTTTACTTTGAAACTTACATTCAAACAGACAATCTCTCATGGTGTTTTTTTTTCTTTCACATGCTTTGTCAAATTCCCTCAAAACCAGATCCTGTTATTCAAAGTGGCATTTGGTCAACCTTTGTCCCTTTTCCACTTAACTCTCACGTAGTTAGCTTGCTCTCCAGTGTGGAATAGGCCTTCACAGACTCCTTTCACAGGAGCTACCTTACCACCCACGTTTTCCTGACTAAGCCCATTTGCTGAACTTCCACACAATTCGTTAATTTTAAGCAAGTCATTAATTTTATCTTCAGGATCTTTCATTCTATTTGTTTTCAGTTTAACAGCGGCAGGTGATCCCTCTTGGTCAAAACAACATTTCAAGTTCTGCCTCTCCAACTCACATCCTTGAATAACATCAGCGAGTTGTTTATCTTTAAATTTCCAAACAAACTGTAATTGATTCACAGGCACCTTGTTCGCAAGCCATTGTTTAGTTAACGGTCCCTTCCCTTTTGTCAATCCTTCTAAAACCAATTCAGACTTCAAATTTTCTTTATTCAATTTAGGAACAACACCTTTCCCTTCTCCTTCAATAATATTCACATCACCAGCTTTCATCTCATCATTAAATTTTAACACACCTTTTAACACAAACAACTGAGGATCCTCACTTTCCATTGGTACCAAGGTTAACCCTTTCTTCACTGAACCAAGTCCATCTGACCCAAAAGAACTGCATTCCTTTTCAACTAAATCAGATACTTCAAACTTTACCTGAGTTTCAATACTAGGTTCAGTACCCAGTGACTCCACAGGTACTTCAACAACCTGAACACAAGCCTAGCCTCTCCTAGGCTTTCAATACCAGTCCCCTTTTCAAATTCTAAGTTCCCCTGATCCTCCCAGTTACTCTCTGGGCAACTCCCCTTCGGAGTAAACTCAACCTTGCGGGTTAAAATAATTTCGTCTGCTAACCCAGCAGACTCCCTCAAGGTAGCGGCATCCTTTTCATCTAGGACAGCCCTTACATCATTATCGGGAACACATTTAAATTCCTCAACTGAAAACAGCTCTGTCAAGCCAGACAGATCATCCGTGTCCAAACCTGGACCTTCTAACTGCCATATCTGTTTCTTTATAAATTCCCTCCTGGCTAAGGGTAGATCTACCTCCTCTCCTTTACTCTCCTTAGATCCACTATCCTCCGTTTTACCACCCTCTAACCCCTCTTGGTACAGGGTCGGTAAAAACGTCTCCGCCAAATCAACACTGGACTCCTTTAAACTGGCTCCTTTCTCAGCCGCCTTTCTAGACATGCTGCAAGTGATTGCGCATGCGGGATAGATCTTAGAATCTATGGGCGGGTCCTCAGCCCTCACAGGCTTACTTGTCAGTTTCACTGCTGAATACACGTCACCACCTGTCAGATCGTTACCAAGTAGGACGTCCACGCCGTCCATCGGTAGTTTCGACCGCACCCCTATTTCGACTGGTCCAGATCCCAAGTCACATTTCAAAAATATCCTGTGCAAAGGTACGGCCTCGGTCCCTTTTCCGATACCTCTTAAAACAACCTCCCCAGTCTGGATCTCAGAACCAAAATCTAATACCTTTCTTAAAATCAATGACTGACCAGCCCCAATATCTCTCCAAATCCGCACTGGAACTGGAGTTTCTCCTTCCTTCACAGATACCATCCCTTCCGAAATAAACTTCTCAAGCCCCTCTCGGGCTCTATCCACCTTTGCCTTCCTCATCGATCTGCTGACCGACTCAATGCAACTAGTCGGGACTGCTGTTTTCCCTTTTCCTGTCTCCTTCTTCGGAGCAAAGCACTTAAATGCGATATGACCAACTTTCCCACAATTATAACAAGTAAAGCTAGGAACCTTCCTGCCAGCCTGCTTTTTCTCCTCCTTACCTTTTCCACTAGCTCCCGGCTTATTCTTTGCCTTAGCCGGTGGGCGTTCTCTACCGTCCCTACTGCCTCTCTGGTAACTCTTATTTGAGGAAAACTTTGACTTGTGGGTTAAGGCATACTCGTCTGCTAACTTGGCAGTCGCAGACAGAGTCTCTGTCTCCTTCTCGTCCAAGTACGTCTTCATACTCTCAGGGATACAACTTTTGAACTGCTCAATCAGTATTAACTGTAACAGGTTATCATAATCTTCATCAACCCCTTTTGATGCGCACCAACGCTCACAATATATTTGCTTCTCACGGGCAAACTCTAAATACGGGTGGTTCCGCGGCTTTCTCATGTTCCGGAACTTCTGCCGGTATGCCTCTGGCACCAACTCGTAACTCCTCAGTACAGCCCCTTTTACTTCCTCATAATCCTTAGACTCATCCATGGACAATGCTGAATACGCTTGCTGAGGCTTCCCCCTAAGTACGCTCTGTACCAGAACAGCCCATTTTCTCTCAGGCCAGTTCTGATCCACAGCCACTTTCTCAAAATGGAGGAAGAACTTATCGACATCCATCTCCTCGAATGGAGGCACCAACTGGATCTCCCGACTAATCGTGAACCCCTCATTTGGGTCTGCCGCCCGGTCCCTTCCCTGCTGTACCTTTAACATGCTGCCTCTCTTTCTCCCCTTCCTCCTTCTGCCTTTCAGCTTCCTCTTTCCTCCTTTCAGCTTTCCTTTCTTCATCCTCTCTCCTCCTTTCTTCCTCCTCTCTCCTCCTTTCAGCTTTCCTTTCTTCCTCCTCTCTCCTCCTTTCTTCCTCAGCCAACCTTAATTTTTCCATCTCTAACTGAACCTTCCTCTCGGCTGGTTTCCTCTCAGGTAACAGGTCCAATATATCTGGTGTGAACACACCCTTGGATACATAATGCATAGCTATTTCTCTCTTTATATCCACCTTTCTCATCGACGATTTCACCTCTGGGAGATCTAATCGTTTCAGAACGTTCACCAATTCAGCCTTCCTGGCAACCTCTAATGCCCCCGCAGTCGAGTCTTTTCAAAATTTGACGATGTCCATCTCTGCTGGTTTCCCGTCTGCTTAATCTCACAACCAGATCAGATAAGGGACTTTTATCCCGATTCACTGGCCCCCTAATTTGGTAATCAAATCTCGAGACGAGGCCCCAATTTGTTACGTACCCCGTAACTGGGTGTCCAATCAGCTGAGAAAGAAGAATCCGTTGGATTTTGATGATACAAAACTAAAGGTGTTTATTAATAAAAATAAGCAAAACCCTATCAATAATGCAAATATACATATAAAACCAGTTAGCTGTAATAAACCTAAAAGTGTAGGAATAATAATAAGCAATAATAAACAAGCTCTATCGATGTCTAGAGGTAAATGAATTGTCATAGAATAGTATAAAGTTCAGTTCAGTTCATGAGTGCTGATGCAGTTCTGGTTGTTGTATTGTAATCGTTGGAGAGAGAGAGCGAGCGAGAAGTAACAGCTACAGTCTGGCAAACCTTCCTTTGCTTTCTTAATCCGTCGTATCGTTTTGGTCATTCATTTATAACCTCTCCGTCCTTCTGTGGTGGACTCGTCACTCTTACATGAGTGGACATACACACAAGTCCCCACCGACCCTGCTTTAACACTGTGAGCTTTACTGACAGATCTCCTGGTTCGGTCTCCGAAGTCCCCACCTTTCTTGTGGGTTCCAACACTCAATCAGTGTCCACTGGCGTGTCTGGAGGGTGTCTCTCCAGACCTGTCTTTTATCCCTACTCACGGGGACTCAGCTATCCATCACTCCTGAATGACTGTGCCCATCAAATCAGGCCACTCCTTCAGTCCACTGAGGAATGTTTATAAGCAAACTAGTAGAAGATAAATAACCCTTGCAGAAGTCATAATACAGTAAATCAACAGTCTCTCTCCCCTCTCTTATCTGCAGCAAATGTTCTTGCTTGTTTTTCGTCTCTTTCTCATGGTCAGCATAGCAACAGTAATAGTTCGTGTTTCTCAGGGGAGGGGGATGGTTAACTCTGTACCCCATTGTCCATCAGGTCTGTTCATCATTCATAACACCCCCATCCTTCTGGAAATTTTCACCTGGGGAAAATTAACTAATAAAGGGCATGACTGAATTACAGAGTTTAACAAAATACAGAAGCTGTCTTTACTACAAGAATAATACAGATACACGTTTAAGTTAACATCTAGATAAGCAATCAGCAATTACATTGTCACTTCCCTTTATATGTTGTATTTTAATATCAAATTCCTGTAACAACCGACTCCAATTTAATAACCGCTTACTTTGTTTACTTTTCATGTTAGCAAAAAATACTAAAGGGGTTATGTTCTTAGCTGAAGTGTATATTACAAAGTGTGAAACAATACATGTGTGATTATAATATAGTACATTACTGAAGTTTGTTTCAATACTAATCTCTATTTTACTTTGAAACTTACATTCAAACAGACAATCTCTCATGGTGTTTTTTTTTTTCTTTCACATGCTTTGTCAAATTCCCTCAAAACCAGATCCTGTTATTCAAAGTGGCATTTGGTCAACCTTTGTCCCTTTTCCACTTAACTCTCACGTGGTTAGCTTGCTCTCCAGTGTGGAATAGGCCTTCACAGACTCCTTTCACAGGAGCTACCTTACCACCCACGTTTTCCTGACTAAGCCCATTTGCTGAACTTCCACACAATTCGTTAATTTTAAGCAAGTCATTAATTTTATCTTCAGGATCTTTCATTCTATTTGTTTTCAGTTTAACAGCGGAAGGTGATCCCTCTTGGTCAAAACAACATTTCAAGTTCTGCCTCTCCAACTCACATCCTTGAATAACATCAGCGAGTTGTTTATCTTTAAATTTCCAAACAAACTGTAATTGATTCACAGGCACCTTGTTCGCAAGCCATTGTTTAGTTAACGGTCCCTTCCCTTTTGTCAATCCTTCTAAAACCAATTCAGACTTCAAATTTTCTTTATTCAATTTAGGAACAACACCTTTCCCTTCTCCTTCAATAATATTCACATCACCAGCTTTCATCTCATCATTAAATTTTAACACACCTTTTAACACAAACAACTGAGGATCCTCACTTTCCATTGGTACCAAGGTTAACCCTTTCTTCACTGAACCAAGTCCATCTGACCCAAAAGAACTGCATTCCTTTTCAACTAAATCAGATACTTCAAACTTTACCTGAGTTTCAATACTAGGTTCAGTACCCAGTGACTCCACAGGTACTTCAACAACCTGAACACAAGCAAACGGGACATCTGCCTCTCCTAGGCTTTCAATACCAGTCCCCTTTTCAAATTCTAAGTTCCCCTGATCCTCCCAGTTACTCTCTGGGCAACTCCCCTTCGGAGTAAACTCAACCTTGCGGGTTAAAATAATTTCGTCTGCCAACCCAGCAGACTCCCTCAAGGTAGCGGCATCCTTTTCATCTAGGACAGCCCTTACATCATTATCGGGAACACATTTAAATTCCTCAACTGGAAACAGCTCTGTCAAGCCAGACAGATCATCCGTATCCAAACCTGGACCTTCTAACTGCCATATCTGTTTCTTTATAAATTCCCTCCTGGCTAAGGGTAGATCTACCTCCTCTCCTTTACTCTCCTTAGATCCACTATCCTCCGTTTTATCACCCTCTAACCCCTCTTGGTACAGGGTCGGTAAAAACGTCTCCGGCAAATCAACACTGGACTCATTTAAACTGGCTCCTTTCTCAGCCGCCTTTCTAGACATGCTGCAAGTGATTGCGCATGCGGGATAGATCTTAGAATCTATGGGCGGGTCCTCAGCCCTCACAGGCTTGCTCGTTAATTTCACTGCTGAATACACGTCACCACCTGCCAGACCGTTACCAAGTAGGACGTCCACGCCGTCCATCGGTAGTTTCGACCGCACCCCTATTTCGACTGGTCCAGATGCCAAGTCACATTTCAAAAATATCCTGTGCAAAGGTACGGCCTCGGTCCCTTTTCCGATACCTCTTAACACAACCTCCCCAGTCTGGGTCTCAGAACCAAAATCTAATAGCTTTCTTAAAATCAATGACTGACCAGCCCCAATATCTCTCCAAATCCGCACTGGAACTGGGTTTCTCCTTCCTTCACAGATACCATCCCTTCCGAGATAAACTTCTCAAGTCCCTCTCGGGCTCTATCCACCTTTGCTTTCCTCATCGATCTGCTGACCGACTCAATGCAACTAGTCGGGACTGCTGTTTTCCCTTTTCCTGTCTCCTTCTTCGGAGCAAAGCACTTAAATGCGATATGACCAACTTTCCCACAATTATAACAAGTAAAGCTAGGAACCTTCCTGCCAGCCTGCTTTTTCTCCTCCTTACCTTTTCCACGAGCTCCCGGCTTATTCTTTGCCTTAGCCGGTGGGCGTTCTCTACCGTCCCTACTGCCTCTCTGGTAACTCTTATTTGAGGAAAACTTTGACTTGTGGGTTAAGGCATACTCGTCTGCTAACTTGGCAGTCGCAGACAGAGTCTCTGTCTCCTTCTCGTCCAAGTACGTCTTCATACTCTCAGGGATACAACTTTTGAACTGCTCAATCAGTATTAACTGTAACAGGTTATCATAATCTTCATCAACCCCTTTTGATGCGCACCAACGCTCACAATATATTTGCTTCTCACGGGCAAACTCTAAATACGGGTGGTTCCGCGGCTTTCTCATGTTCCGGAACTTCTGCCGGTATGCCTCTGGCACCAACTCGTAACTCCTCAGTACAGCCCTTTTTACTTCCTCATAATCCTTAGACTCATCCATGGACAATGCTGAATACGCTTGCTGAGGCTTCCCCCTAAGTACGCTCTGTACCAGAACAGCCCATTTTCTCTCAGGCCAGTTCTGATCCACAGCCACTTTCTCAAAATGGAGGAAGAACTTATCGACATCCATCTCCTCGAATGGAGGCACCAACTGGATCTCCCGACTAATCGTGAACCCCTCATTTGGGTCTGCCGCCCGGTCCCTTCCCTGCTGTACCTTTAACATGCTGCCTCTCTTTCTCCCCTTCCTCCTTCTGCCTTTCAGCTTCCTCTTTCCTCCTTTCAGCTTTCCTTTCTTCATCCTCTCTCCTCCTTTCTTCCTCCTCTCTCCTCCTTTCAGCTTTCCTTTCTTCCTCCTCTCTCCTCCTTTCTTCCTCAGCCAACCTTAATTTTTCCATCTCTAACTGAACCTTCCTCTCGGCTGGTTTCCTCTCAGGTAACAGGTCCAATATATCTGGTGTGAACACACCCTTGGATACATAATGCATAGCTATTTCTCTCTTTATATCCACCTTTCTCATCGACGATTTCACCTCTGGGAGATCTAATCGTTTCAGAACGTTCACCAATTCAGCCTTCCTGGCAACCTCTAATGCCCCCGCAGTCGAGTCTTTTCAAAATTTGACGATGTCCATCTCTGCTGGTTTCCCGTCTGCTTAATCTCACAACCAGATCAGATAAGGGACTTTTATCCCGATTCACTGGCCCCCTAATTTGGTAATCAAATCTCGAGACGAGGCCCCAATTTGTTACGTACCCCGTAACTGGGTGTCCAATCAGCTGAGAAAGAAGAATCCGTTGGATTTTGGTGATACAAAACTAAAGGTGTTTATTAATAAAAATAAGCAAAACCCTATCAATAATGCAAATATACATATGAAACCAGTTAGCTGTAATAAACCTAAAAGTGTAGGAATAATAATAAGCAATAATAAACAAGCTCTATCGATGTCTAGGGGTAAATGAATTGTCGTAGAATAGTATAAAGTTCAATTCAGTTCATGAGTGCTGATGTAGTTATGGTTGTTGTATTGTAATCGTTGGAGAGAGAGAGAGAGAGAGCGAGCGAGATGTAACAGCTACAGTCTGGCAAACCTTCCTTTGCTTTCTTAATCCGTCGTATCGTTGTGGTCATTCAGTTATGACCTCTCCGTCCTTCTGTGGTGGACTCGTCACTCTTACATGAGTGGACATACACACAAGTCCCCACCGGCCCTGCTTTAACACTGTGAGCTTTACTGACAGATCTCCTGGTTCGGTCTCCGAAGTCCCCACCTTTCTTGTGGGTTCCAACACTCAATCAGTGTCCACTGGCGTGTCTGGAGGGTGTCTCTCCAGACCTGTCTTTTATCCCTACTCACGGGGACTCAGCTATCCATCACTCCTGAATGACTGTGTCCATCAAATCAGGTCACTCCTTCAGTCCACTGAGGAATGTTTATGAGCAAACTAGTAGAAGATAAATAACCCTTGCAGAATTCATAATACAGTAAATCAACAGTCTCTCTCCCCTCTCTTATCTGTAGCAAATGTTCTTGCTTGTTTTTCGTCTCTTTCTCGTGGTCAGCATAGCAACAGTAATAGTTCGTGTTTCTCCGGGGGTGGGGGTTAACTCTGTACCCCATTGTCCATCAGGTCTGTTCATCACTCATAACAGAGGAAAAGTTGATAAAATGAAATTTCAAAGTATATTTGAGTGAATCAAAGCTCATTTATGACACCACATACTAACCCAAGTTCCGTTTTGATGTGGGTATTCATAGTAAATAGAGAGAAAAAAAATCACACACACACACAACACAACGTCATCTATGAGAAACTGCTAAAACACGGGGACACAACGAATGTGCAAAAGACAGTAAATGATATAAACCCAAAAACTGAAAAAATAGCAAAGTAACAATAATTAAAATAAATAGGTAATACATTTTGATAACATGAGTTATGGAGTCCTGGGAAGTGAATCCATAGCCGTGGTATCAATTCAGTATTGGGGTTTAAGACAGTAAAATATGAACATCAGATATAGGAGCAGACGTAGGCTATTCGGCCCATCGAGTCTGCTCCACCATTCAAACATTAGCTGCCCCAATTCTTTAGTCATTCCCACTCCTTTATATTCTCCCCATACCCTTTGTTGCCCTGGATAATCAAGGACCTATATCTATCTCTGCATTATTACATACCTCGTAACGGGTAAAAAAGAACCAGCAGAAATGGACATACCTGGAGTCTGAGTCTTCCGTTATAAACTCTATATTATTAGAGACTACGTGAATAAAGTGATATAAAACAAGATAAGGTAAAGAGGTTAGCCGAGTATATGTATATATAAATGAGTAAATAAAGTTCCCAATCTCTCCCAGCTCAGGTGGTTAGGTGATACAGTCTTACAGTGGTATATTATGTATTCAGTTCAGTTCTGGAGTTTGATTTGAGTAGAGTTGGAGATAGAGAGATAGGGAATTGGTTTCCTCCACGTATCTTTGTAGCATCGGCAAATTTAGCCACAAATGCATTTATCTCATAGTCTAATTAATTGGCATACATCGTACAAAGCAGCGGTCACCACACCGACCCCTGGGGAAATCCACTGGTAACTGGCAGCCAGCCAGAATAGGATCCCTTTATTTCCACAATAGTCTTTTCAGCAGATCAACCAATGCTCAGCCATGCTAGTGTCTCCCCTGTAATTCTATTGGTTCTATTTAGCTAAGCAACGTCATGTGCGGTACATTGTCAAAGGCGCTCTGAAAATCCAAGTATATCACATATACTGCATCTCCTTTGTCTACCCTGCTTGTCATTTCCTGAAAAAATACAGTAGGTTTGTAAGGAAGGATTTTCCTTTCAGGAAACCATGCTGGCTTTGGTCTTCTTGTCATGTGCCTCCAGGTATTCCATAATCTCATCCCTAATAAGCGATTCCAACAACTTCCCAGCCACTAATGTCAAGCTAACAGGTCTATAGAGTACTTACTGCAGCCTCCCACCCTTCTTAAATAGCAGAGTACCATTTAAAATTTTGCAGTCATCCGGGAAAATGCCAGAATCTGTCCATTCTTCAAAGATCATTGTTAATTCTTCCGCCATCTCTCCAGCTACTTCCTTCAGAACCCAAGGGTGCATTTAACATGTCCAGGAGATTTATTCACCCTCAGACCATCAAGCTTTCTGAGTAACTTTTCAGTCATAATTTTCAGTGCATATACTTCTCTTCCCTGACACTCTTGAATGTCTGCTATACTGCAGACGTCTTCCACTGTGAATACTGATGCAAAGTACGCATTCAGTTCCTCTTCCATCTCTGCGTCTCTCAGTACAGTATCTCCAACGGCATTTTCTTTTGGTCCCATATTTACCCTCGACTCCCTTTTACTTTTTATATGCTTACTAAAACTTTTAGTATCTTCTTTGATATTAGTTGCCAGCTTCCTTCCATAATTCATCTTTTCCTTCCTAATGACCTTCTTAGTTTCCTTCTGAAAGTTTTTAAAAGCTTTCCAAACCTCTAGCTTCCACCAGGTTTGGCTTCCTTGTATGCCCCCTTTTTTGCTATTACCTTGGCTCTGACTTTACCGTCAGCCACGGTAGTGTCCTTCATCGATTCGAAAATTTCTTCTTATTTGGAATATATCTGTCTTGCAATTCCCTCATTTTTCGCAGAAACTTCAGAAATTCCTTCTCTGCTATGCTTCCTGCTAGTGGCCCTTTCCAGTCAACTTTGGCCAGTTCCCCTCTCATGCCATTGTAATTTCCTTTATTTCACTGAAATACCCACACACTGTTCTTTAGATTCTCCTTCTCAAATTTCAAAGTGAACTCGATCATATTGTGATCACTGTCCCCGAAGGGATCGTTAACCTTAGGCGCTACTATCAGCTCCCGGTCATTGCACAAAGTCATTATGGGTGAGGGGGACTCGGATTTCCGGCGTCTGCAGACTTTCACTTGTTTGTATTCATTTAAACGCAACCATAGAACCATGCCAGTGATGCTCCTGCTGCGGTTTTTCTGGAATAGGACGTCGGCGACAGACAGACAGACACACACACACACACACACACACACACACACACACACACACACACACACACACACACACACACACAAAGCAATGCAGACAGGGAAAGGGATGGAGAGTGAGAGGGAGAGAAAGAGGGAGACTGAGAGAGAAAATGGGGGAGAGAGAGGGCAGAGTGAGAGGGAGACAGTGAGAGAGAGGTAGAAAGAGAGAGAAAGCAATAGAGACACAGACAGAGATAGAAGAGAGAGGGAAAGAGAGGGGGAGAGAGAGATACAGACAGAGAGACAGGCAGAGATACAGTGAGAGATAGAAAGAGAAAGCAATAGAGACACAGATCCTTATTCAAAAGTTGGATCCTGAAAGAGGTGGGGCCGGTGTTTCCAGGAATTGCCAGGAATACGTTCCCAGATCCTTAAATCCCAATTTGACAGACCCGTTAATAATTCCAATCCTTAGGAAGCGAAATCTTATCTACATGTTGATATGTTGTCTATATGGACTTCAGTAAGGCATCTTACAAGGTTCCACGCAGAAGGTTAGTTAGGAATGTTCAATCGTTAGGTATTAATATTGAAGTAGTAAAACGGATTCAACAGTGGCTGGATGGGAGATGCCAAAGAGTAGTGGTGGATAACTGTTTGTCAGGTTGGAGGCCGCTGACTAGTGGTGTGCCTCAGGGATCTGTACTGGGTCCAATGTTGTTTGTCTTATACATTAATGATCTAGATGATGGGGTGGTAGATTTGATCAGTAAGTATGCAGATGATACTAAGATAGTTGGCGCTGTTGATAATGAAGTAGGTTTTCAAAGCTTGCAGGTAAATTTAGGCCAGCTAGAAGAGTGGGCTGAACGATGACAGATGGAATTTAATGCTGATAAGTTGAGGTGTTACACTTTTGTAGGACTAATCAAAATAGGACATACATGGTAAAGGCTAGGACATTGGAGGATGCAGTGGAACAGAGTGATCTAGGAATAATGGTGCATAGTTCCCTGAAGGTGGAATCTCATGTGGATAGGGTGGTGAAGAAAGCTTTTGGTATGCTGGCCTTTATAAATCAGAGCATTGAATATAGATGCTTTCATGTAATGCTAAAATTGTACAAGGCTTTGGTGAGGCCGAATTTGGAGTATTGTGTACAGTTCTGGTCACCGAATTATAGGAAAGAAGTCAACAAAATAGAGAGAGTACAGAGGAGATTTACTGGAATGTTACCTGGGTTTCACCACCTAAGTTGCAGAGAAAGGTTGAAAAAATTAGGACTTTATTCTTTGGAGCGCAGAAGGTTGAGGGGTTACTTGATAGAGGTATTTAAAATTATGAGGGGGCTGGATAGAGTTGACGTGGATAGGCTTTATCCATTGAGAGTTGGGGAGATTCAAACAACAGGACATGAGTTGAGAGTTAGGGGGCAATAACTTAGGGGTAACACGAGGGGGAATTTCTTTATTCAGAGAGTGGTAGCTGTACGGGACGAGCTTCCAGGAGAAGTGGTAGAGGCAGGTTCGATATTGTCATTTAAATTAAAATTGGATAGTTATATGGACAGGAAAGGAATGGAGGGTTATGGGCTGATTGCAAGTCGGTGGGACTAGATCAAAGTAAGCGTTCGGCACGGACTAGAAGGGCCGAGATGGCTCGTTTCCGTGCTGTAATTGTTATATGGTTATATGTTAGATTTTTTCTTATTCTTTCACATATTTCAATATGTTTTCAGTGACATCTTCATTGACCTCGAAGGTTTACTCTCATACACCACTCTGGGGGATTTACGATAATATTTTTAATTGATACAGCTTCAACATACTCTCTGCCTTATCTATCCTTTCGATACAATGTGTATCCTTGGACATTAAGCTCCCAGACTTAATCTTTCAGTCGCGATTCCGGGATGACTGTTAATCTGCAACTGCACTGGGAATCCATTTGCCCTATTCCCTATACCCTGCGCATTTCGATACAATACCTCCAGTCCTGCATTCACCATTTAGTATTTTGTCGCGTCATGTTCAACCTTTTGATTCCAAGCTTTGCATGATGTACTACAAATGCTCCGACACTGCCCTTCCCATCTACTTGCAACTCTAGCGTCAGCAACACCGTGCGGCATTAATAAACCTTCCCGCTGGTACATGAGTCCCGCTCCAGTTCAGGTGGAAAATTCCCTTCTGCACGGGTCACAACTTTCCTGGAAGCGAGCCTAATGCACCACAAATCTTAAATCTCCATGCTACACCAAATCCTTAGCCACGCATGAAACCGCAAATTCGTCCTATTCCTGGGCTGAAAATCCAGTGGCACGGGTAGCAATCCTGACATTACAACAAGGGAGGCCCCGCTCTTTAACTTAGCAGCTAACTCCCTGAATACACTTGGCAGAATCTCGTCACTCCTCCTACTCATGTTCCCCATCCCTCTTCAGCATGACGAGATCTCGATCGGAGTTATTCCGGACCGTGACACACGGGAGACAACATACCAGCCGCGAATCTCGTCCTCGCCCACAGACTCTCCTGTCTGTTCCCGTAACTAATGAATCCCCGATCGTCGCAGCTTGCCTAATCTTCCCGTCTGAGTCTCAGAGGCAGACTAAGCGCCAGAGACCCAACCACTATGTACTTCCTCTGTTAGGTCACTCCCCAAACCACCCGCACCCCGACAGTATCCAAAGTGTTATACTTGTTGTTCAGGGTGGGACAGCGGGGTACTCTGCATTGGCTCCTTAACCCCTTCCCTCTTCCTGAACGTCACTTCCTGTGACCTCCACCTTGGATGTAACTAACTCTTCTATGTGTCCTATTTGCCACGCCATCACCCCCTCCCCCCCGGAATAATCGGGAATTCATGCAGCTCCAGCTCCTTAACGAGGTTAATTAGAAGGCGCTGCTGTGTGCGCTTCTCGGAGTTGTAGTGGTTAGAAATATTTCAGGTCTTCCTGCCTTCCCACGTCCCCCAAGGTGAGCATTGAACTGTGCTGCGTGTCGGCCCAACACGGCTGAGCTGACATGAAGAAGAGGAGGAAAGAAACTTGCGCTTTTCTTTCCTCTGGGGTCTCTGAGTGAATCCTCTCCTTTCTGAAGCCAGCAAGACGCTGAAGAACATCCCCCTGTCTCTGTCCACTCAGAAGGCGACCTTTGCGACAATGGCCGCTGCGCTTTTGTGCAAAGAGCAAAATCCTTGAATTTGCTCTTACAAATTAATCCCAAACGCCGGTGGCCGCTGGTCAAATCTCCATTTCGCTGCTGAGAAATGCCGCTGCCTTTTATCCTCGTGAACTGGAACTGATTGAAGTTCCCAGCTGGAGTCAGAGGGAGAAAGAGAGAGGTACAGGGAGGGACGCGTTGTGGAACACAGTGATATCGGACAACCGTACACTCATCAAAATATTTACTACCGTACCTTGATCTCGATATTCGATTGTCTCTGTGTTACTGTAACGCAGGTCTTATCTGGAAAAAAAAAGCAACTATCGTCAGTGGGTACTTGAAGAAGGAAAAGGAAGCATCGCTGCTCCCTCAGAACAAGGAACGAGCTCTTGCTTTTTGAGAGAATGGCAACAGTGCGAAATTTGATCCTCGTTGCTACCACGTACATTGTCTGTAAGTCTGGTTTCTGAATTAAAGACCACGGTAAAAAAACTTGTGAAATGTTAAAACGATTATGCGCAGAGACCTTATTTCATCACTGATCCTTGTTCATAATGTAGATCCTGAAAGAGGAGGGGCCGGTGTTTCCGGTTATTACAAGGAACACGCTCCCCGATCCAATCCATCTATGTTCAGCAGATTCAATAAAACCAGACATTGCACTTTCACTAGAACTCCAAATTCTAGACGCTAAATCGCAACTTCTCCACTCCAGTTTGGAACATACTTGCTAATTTTTTGCAAAATCCAGATAGGATTCATTCAATCACCACACGCCTTCAAGTCACTCTCCTGGGATTTGTCCACCCACCTGGCAGCAACCCGTCCTAAACCCGGTCACGTCATGTCTGGTCCCAGCAAACGCGGAGAGAGCGTGCGTGAATTTCACACGGAAACGAGCGCATACGGCAGATAAGGCAGCCACGCTCACTTAGCTTGGTGTTAGACACGCCGACCCCATCTGTGACCGAGCAGTTCCAAGTTTGCAGGGCGTTGCGACCTTTCCGAGCGTCAGGAGAGGGAGAGAGGCGGGTTGGATGGCCAAGCTTGCGGCAGAGTCCAGCGGTTCTACACCCTGTTAAGGATCGGAGTGTGATGGGGAAGGTTTCTGTAAACTGTTTCTGATTCATTTCCAATTCTCACTCTGATACAACGTGCCGAAATAAAGTTCCTGATCCAAATCCCACCCCCTCTGGCCTCAGTTTGCTAGTTTCAAACTTAAGTACGTCTGGAACCTTTGCGTTGAAACGCTTGTCCTGAATAATAATAATAATAATAATAATAATAATAATAATAATAATAATAATAATAATAATAATAATAATAATAATAATGATGATAATGATGATGATGATAAGAGGCAGATGTTTAAGGGAGGAGGGAAGAGATGTTCTGAGAAGGTTAAGTGGAACTAATTTCACCCGGCGAGTGTTGAGTACAGGGAATGTACTGCCGGAGAGCGTGATGGGAACAGAGTCGCAGAAGTCCCTAAAGAAGAGTATAAGCTTTATATGAATCTCTCGTTAATACCAGGACCACACCTTTGGAAGGATGGAATAGCTCTAGGTTCAGTGGGAAGGGCCCGAGTCTACCTGTGTGGCAAGATTCGATCCTTTGATTGCTTTCCCTGAAACACAGAAGTTGGAAGGGTCATGGCTGAAACATATCAGAAAGGAATATTATTTTACAATAGACCGCAGGAAACCCTTCCCAATCTCAGAAGCAGGTAAAATAGAGGTCAGAGATAAAAGATTTAGAGCGATCGTCCGGGATCCATTCTTCTCCCAGTGAGGAGTGAGCATCTGGAACACACTGCTGGAGAGAGCAGTGGAAGTAGATTTATTAACATCAACTAGGAAGTGTCCAGATATAGAGTTGAATCATCCAGGCTTAGCTATCTACCGGGTAACTGCTGGAAGATGGGGTTGATACGGACGAGTGCCCGAAATTCGTCTCTGCAACAACTGGCGTCAGAGAGTCTGTGTGCAATACAGCACCGAATCAACCGATCAACAAGCCGATCAGAGTTTGATCCGTTTCCCTCCAGAAATATCCTCTCTTAGTTCATTCCTCGTTATGTGTTGCGTCGTATCATGTGACCAATCGTGTTCCAGTTATTACGATTACTCTTGACTTTTTTCCCTAACGAACTGATTTGCCTTTGTATTCTTCTGGCAGTACCCTTACAGGCCGGGTGAGCACAGACATTACTATCCATCACCTGCTCCCATGGTTTTACATGATCCTGATCGAGGAGCTAAGCAGATGCTTCGCCGTTGCCCCGGGAAATCTGCAGGCTAGCGAAGGATGGGGAGCTTTATGCCTCCTTTGGTAGAGGCGAATCTTTCAAATATCTTCAGTACCGATGCCCCATCCAGTTCAGTTGGCAACATATTCAACGTGGTGTAAATACTCGGTTTCCTATTAAATCGCCCGCAGCCCCAAGCGCTCGAGTTTCTGATACACCAAAAATGGAGCAAGGATTATGTGCAGTGACGGTATTTATGTGCCTCAGGATTTTAAACAACTCTGTATACCAAACTCCGTCTCGTACGGTCAACCGTGTAGCGTCTTGTCTCGTTGAACCCTTCTGTATAACGCAGCCGTCTGATTCCAAGTTTCTGTCCGTTTCCAGATCGGGGGTATAATGACCTGAAAACCAGGGACCGTGGTGATGACGTCATCCCGCTGAGTATGATGGAGAACTCTGCCGCTTACATCTACACCCAGAGCGACGAGTCCGACATATTGGCCATCGAATACCTGGAAAAGGAGAGCAAACATAAAGATAGCAATGTGATTGACGAAGCATGGAAGATGGCACTTAAACTACGACAAACCGACCCACAGCTGAAAAATGTCCAAAGGCCCGACGGGCTCAAAGAAGAACACGTGGTGGCCTTAATTGCCTACACGCTTCTTGGTAAAGACTATACGCCGTCCATTAGGATTTATGCTCCACTCTATTGGCAGTTCAATAAGGCAGTGAGGTTGTACGGGGCTACCGACTCCATCTACGCGGAAAAATTTCGCTTCAAAAGTTTCCAGTACCTTCTATCCGTTGCCATCGACAGACTGAAACCGAGCTTGAATGAACCACCCCGGCCGATCTACAGAAGAGTGAACCGAACTTTCACTGGGAAGGTGGGAGATAGAATGAAATTTGGCCATTTTGCTTCGTGCTCTCTCCACACAGGGAATGAGCAATTCAGCGAAAAAACAATATTTAAAATTTACTCTCAGTACGGTGCCCGGATAGGAAAATACTCGGTTAACCCCGATCAAGAAGAGGTTCTGATTCCGCCGTATGAAGCGTTCAAAATCACGAGTTACGAACAGCGTCCTAACGGAGTTGATATTTCTCTTCACACAGACGGAGTGGCTGGGATCCGAGTAAGGGTGGAGAGGGGCAGAGATGGCGAGATGAGGGTGCTGCGGTATGAGGGGATCTCCATGTCCCCATTGGCGTGGATATTCATCCTGACGCTGTTGGCTCTATTTCTGCTTAGATATAGAGAGCGTATGGGGGAGGAGGTTTGGTGAACGATCAGGTTCGATAAAGAGCGGCCTCTATGTACGGCAAATGTTAGTCTAACATTTTCTGTCCCAAACTTATCGTCAGATTTTTTTTTCTGAATTTCCAACAACAGGTGCCTACGGGTTATAAGATTCTTCCACACTTGGAGCTAAAGCTAACTGGTCCTATCGTCTTGCTCTCTTCTTTCCTACGTGCAGCTTGCTTTGATGTGGCGCCGACGGGAAAGACTCACTTCTCTCTCTGTGCCCCTCATAATTCCCCTTATTAGTCCATCTCCAGCCTGTTCAAAGGGAAAATTCGTGGTTGCGTGCGAGAGTTCTGAACCTTCACCTGCCCTCTGGAATGCGGCTGAAAGAGAGAGAGCATCTCGCTTGATTTGTTAAGCACCCTAGGTACCACTTCGTTAACTTTCAGTGTCCGTGAACACCTGCAGTCTGATCTTCTCCCAGGAACTCGTCACTTGCTGTGTGTTGTCCAGCTTCCCCAGTCCTCTCAAAATTCATGCATCACACACACACACACACACACACACACACACACACACACACACACACACACACACACACACTGACACGCACACACACACTCTCTCTCTCACACACAGACACACTCGCGCACACACACGCACACACACAGACTCACACTCACACACACACTATCTCACACACACACTCTCTCTCTCACATACACACACACACACACTCTCTCTCTCACACACACACTCTCTCTCTCTCTCTCACACACACACAAACACACACAGACTGACACACACACACTCTCTCTCTCACACACAGACACACTCGCGCACACACACGCACACACACAGACTCACACTCACACACACACTATCTCACACACACACACACACTCTCTCTCACATACACACACACACACTGACACACACACACTCTCTCTCTCACACACACACTCTCTCTCTCTCTCTCACACACACACACAAACACACACACACTGACACACACACACTCTCTCTCACACACACTCTCTCTCCCTTTCTCTCTCTCTCTCTCTCACACACACACACCCGTCCCAGTTTTCCCGATTACTTTTTATCTGCTCCTTCGCAGTCTATCTCTGTCACTGAACAATATTGCCCCGTGGGCAAAGACGGATCTTGCAACAGCAATAGCGTAACTCAGGAGAAGACGATGCACTCGGTCGGCTCTATATTTTGTTCCTCTTGTATCAAATTAAGAGAGCACCGAGAGTATGTATCTGGCCTTCTGCTGTGCGGCACCCTCTCCGCTGCAAAGCCCGACGGACTTTGCGTTCCAATTTTATCTTCTCACACCACTATCGTTTGTACCGTGCTGATGAAATCTGATCGAGGGAAGTGCAGGCGAATGAACTTTGGGAGCTCTAAGGAGGCAGGACAATACACAGCGAGTGGCAAATTCCTGAGACCAGATCAAACTACAAATGCTGTTTCAATTACTATTGCATTTTAGCACACATAGCCGCAGCAAAAATTGGTTCATGTGGTTGTGCGGGAGTGCTGGAGCGGGGGGGGGGGGGGGGGGGTGTTCATGCACGTCTGTATTTTGCACAATATCCTATAAATACTGGAGTTTTTAAATCTCAGGAGATGAACAGTTTTTGACATACACAAGCCACGATTTATCTCAGACCGGTTATTCAGGGGACTACTGAGGTTGTAAGAAACGGGTGACCGGATTATCAAAGAAAAACATTTCCCTTCACGGACGTCTTCTGGAGTACGAAGATAATCCCTCATTCGCGGAACAATCACCCGCAAGCCGACTGGCACTGTCTACTTTACACCAGCCGATGCGAGAATAATAACACAAAGGGGCGGGGGTGTGATCTGTACCAACTGACAGGTGGGAGGCAAGAACAGGTGACATTTAAGGTGGGTATCTGAGGTGACGTGAATGAAGAAGCTGACAGCTGGAAGAGGTGAAGGGTTGAAAATGCAGGGAGTCTAATGGGACAGGGCCGTGGATCACAGGATAAAGCGAAGGAAGAGGGCAACCAATGAAGAGTAAGTGGGAGGTGAGATGAAAAGCAGTGGTCATCGGGTATCCAGTGTGGGGAAAAGGTGCGAGTAGACGAGAAATAGTCACAAGGAAACTAGTATGGGAAATGGAGAAATAGAGACGGGCGGGGGGGGGGGGGGGGTTGGATTATTACTGGAAAGTGGATAGTTCGATATTCAAACCATCATAATTACCAGACAGCGTGCGAATGACGTAAATACACAGCTACACGCACAACATGCTGGAAGAACTCAGCATCTATAGAAAGGAGCAGACTCGACGTTCCGGACCGAGAAACTTCATAGGGACGCGAAAGAAAAGTCGGAATCCGGGAGAAACAAGTTAGGGTAGGGTTGGAGTGCAATCTGGACGGGGTGAGCTGCGTCCTGGTGGAGGAGGGGGAGTTGGTGTGTTGCAAGTGGGTCGGGCAGCAGCGATGAAGTGAGATACTGTGAGTTAGTAGATGGAAACATTAAAGGATGAATCTGATTGGATGACGCAGAAGCGGACGTAGGAAGGGAATGGGAAGAGAAGGGAGGCACGAATCACGTCACCCAATGTTCCGATATGCACGAGTCAAATGAACCTTCATTCAAAACTGCACAGGTCCTACTTCAATCTCATATGATCGTTTTTCTTTTTCTTTCACATAGTCAAATATGTTTTCAAGGTGACATTTTATTGTTCTCGAAGGTGTACTCTCACACACCATCCTGGGTGATTTACCATATTATTTTTAATTAACATAACATCATCATCCTCTCTGCCTTATCTATCCTTTCGATACAATGTGTATCCTTGGACATTAAGCTCCCAGCCTTAATCTTTCAGCCATGATTCCGGGATGCCTGCAGCATCGTGCCTGCCAATCTGCAACTGCGCTGGGAATTCATTTACCCTGTTCCCTATACCCCGCGCATTCTGGTGCGATACCTCCAGTCCTCCATTCACCATTTACGATTTTGTCGTCACATGTTCAACCTTTATGATTCCTAACTTTGCATGAGGTCCTACCACCACCGGCCTCAGCCACCTGCTCTGACACTGTCCTTCCCATCCCACTGCCACTCTAGTGTAAGCAACACCGTGCAGCATTAATAAACCTTCCCGCTGGGATATGATTTCCTGTCCAGTTCAGGTGCAAAACGTCTCTTCTACATTGCAGGCGTCCGCTAAATTAGCTGATAAGCATGCTTTAAGCCACAAGAATAAATTTCCGAAGAGCAGAACTTTTGAAGGAAAATAGCGCAGAGAGTCAAGATGAACAGGAAATTAAATCAGAAGTTAGTGAGAAAAGTAAGGAGGAAGGAAAACCTGTGAAGGAAAGACAGTTTGGTTCCATTTGTAATTATTGTAAGAAACCTGGTCACGTAATAGCTAACTGTTTCCGATTGAAGAAGAAGAAGGAAGCAGTCCCAGATGCTTGCGTGCAACATACTGAAACACCTGCAAGTCCACAGGGTTCAATAAATACAAATAAAGCTTTGTCAGAGTTTGACCAAGTTAAGAGGGGACATGATCATTTTATAACTGGAGGATTTGAATCCTTGAAAGAGGGATCCACTCCGGCGCTAATAAAAATCCTTAGGGATACTGGAGCTTCTCAATTACTGATGTTAGACAGTGAATTAAAGTTTAGTGATGAGCCTGACACTGGTGAGGATAACTATATACGAGGTGTTGGGAGTGTCCTTATGCCTGTACATTTGCACAGAGTAAATTTAAGGTCAGGGTTAGTTACAGGACTTGTTATAGTAGGGCTACAACCCAGCGTACCTGTAAATGATGTTTCTTTATTGTTAGGCAATGAATTCGCAGATGGACAAGTTTTTCCTGAAGTTCATTTGACAATAAAGTCAGAGGAACCACGGATGAGTTCTAACACAGATTCCTCTTGCGTTGTAACTCGAGCTATGGCTAAAACGCTTGATGTGCAGAATGAGGTTGTTACCCATGACTGTTCCACTCGGGATATGAAATTTCAACATGTATTGGAGACTTTCTTACTTTCATTGTTTGATCAAGATTATTGGAGTAAGTCTGACCCTGAAGATTTGTCTTTGTCTCGGAAGGAGATGATAGCAGAGCAGAGTAGTGACCCTGAGATTATCAAATTAAAGGAACAAGCTCACCCAGATAGTGAAATTGATAAGGTGCCAGAAGGATATTATTTTGAGAAAGGAGTATTAATGAAGAAGTGGAGGCCGCCTACAATTCCTACGTGATGAATGGAAGGTTGTTCACCAGGTAGTTGTTCCTAAAGTTTATCGAAATGAGGTTTTAACTTTAGCTCATAGTGTGCCCTTGTGTGGACATCAAGGGGTGAAGAAAACTGTGGACAAGATTTTAAAACATTTTTACTGGCCTGCTTTGAGAAAAGATGTGGCGACGTTTTGCAGAACATGTTATACTTGACAAATTGTTGGTAAACCTGATCAAGTTACTCCATTGGCCCCATTGCACCCTATTCCCGCATTTGGTGAACCGTTTTCCAAAATTATTATAAATTATGTAGGCCCATTACCAAAACAAAACTGGTTATCAGGACTTGCTGACTATCATGTGGACTGCGTCTAGATTTGCAGAGGCAGTACCACTTCGGAATATAACTACTAAAACTGTAACAAAGGCTCTTAAAAAAATCTTTAATTCTTTTGGGTTGCCCAAGGAAATACAATCTGATCAAGGTAGTAATTTTATGTCTGGATTGTTTCAACAGATAGTTTATAAACTGGGAGGTAAGGAAATTACCTCGTCTGCATACCACTCAGAATCGGAAGGATCCTTGGAGAGGTTTCATTCTACCCTCAAGACTATGATTAGCACGTATTGGGTGTAAGATGAGAATGACTGGGATGAGGTTATATACTTACTTCCATTTGCAGTACGAGAGTCGGTACAGATTGCATTAGGTTTTAGTCCATTTGAACTTGTATTTGGGATAGAGTTAGAGGACCTCTAGCCTTAATAAAAGAAGAATGGATTAATAAAGAGGTAGACACTAACTTGCTGGATTATGTTTTAACATTTAAGGACAGATTACATAAAGCATGTAGCTTTGCCAGGGATTATTTAAAATCGGCTCGGGAGAAAATGAAATCCTGGTATGATAGAGATGCTAGGATGAGGATATTTAAGCTTGGATATAAGGTGTTGGTTCTTTTTCCGATGTAACCGAATCCTTTACAAGCTAAATTTCAAGGTCCCGATGAAATTATGTCTAAAGTTAAGGATAAACACTCCAGATCGAAGAGGGCCAGCACAGTTTTTCATATAAATATGATAAAACCATACCATGAGAAGCAGTCTGCTGCTTTGACCGGTGTGGTCAATAATAATGTGTCTGATCTCACTAGGAACTTCATGGATGATTCATCTGAAACTCACTCTAAACCCATCATTGTTTCTGCCAGATTACCTAACTCAACAATTCTGGAAAATATTGATGATAAATTCGCTCATTTACAGCCGGAGCAGAAGCAGCAAATGAAGCAATAATTTTTTTTAAATATAATGATTTATTTCCAGACGTTCCCAGAAGAACCACAGTAGCGTCACATGATGTAGATGTTGGAGACGCCAAACCCATAAATAAAATCCATAAAGGATGAACATGGAAAAATGTGAACATGCTGAGAAAGAAATTATGTAAATTTTAGCGAATAATATTATTAGACTTTCTAATTCGAATTGGAGTTCACCTGTGTTATGGTGCCTAATTAGACGGTAGTATTCGGTTTTGTACTGACTACAGGAAGGTAAACACTGTAACGAAAATAGATGCGTATCGAATTCCTAGAGTGGATGATTGTGTGAATAAAGTTGGAAAAGCAAAGTTCCTTACAAAGATTGATTTGTTGAAAGGGTATTGGTGTGTTCCATGGACGGATAGAGGTAGAGAGATATCTGCATTTGTAACTCTATCTGGGTTATATGAATATAATGTTCTTCCATTTGGGATGAAGAATGCCCCAGCGGATGATTAATTCTGCGATTCAGGGGTTAAAAGATACAGATGCTTATATTGACGATTTAGTTACAGGAAATGATACCTGGGAAGCACATGATACTGCGGTGGAGAAACTATTTGAAAGGCTTTCAAAAGCTAACTTAACTATCAATTTAGCTGAAAGTCAATTTGGTCATTCCACTGAGACTTACCTTGGTTATGTTGTAGGTCCGGGCTTGGTTAAGGAAAATGGTTAAGGAAATAAATCAGACTCCAATTTAGCAACAGATTTTAATGTTACACGAGTGTGATATTTTGATAACTCATATTAAAGGCACATTATATGTGATTGTTGACTTTCTTTGTAGAGCTTGAATGTACAATGTTATATTTTAAGGGAGTGATATTTTAACATTTGTAACACTCCTACTGTACAGTAATTTGTAATGTGCTGTACAATAATACTATTGTATATTGTGTATGTTGTAAATCTTATACATTTGTTTTCTTTCTAAATAGTTAATTGTTAAAATTTTGCTCATGACCGACCAATTGTTTTTTTTTTTTGGAGGGAGGTGTTACAAACCCGGTGGGTATCTTTTGACTGTCTTATGACCATGATGTAACTGAGTATCTGGTGAGCAGGATGTAATTGTCTTGTGATGGTGGGGTGATGTAATTTCCCGCCAGTGTGAGGTCACGTTATGTAATTTTCCCGCCAGTGAGAGGTCATGTGATGGCGTGTTTCTACGGGTATAAAATGGGAAAGCCTTGCTATGACGCAGGTCAGTTCGTTGTTTAATTCGTCAGTTATTCCGTTATGCTGCGTATTCGCCTCATGACGCAGTTTTAGTTTAAAGTGGAGTTTTACTTTCTATCTTACGTCTCAAAGGATATTGCTGGCAGTTTAGCCACAACTCTGCCAGTTTTAGTCCAGTCTGGGAATGAAGAATTTATTGAAGTACAGAGACCCGAAGGATCGAAAAATGTTGGTGTTGTCGGCGGTAATACAGGATCGCCTTATTGAAACCTCGTTCAAAGTCGCTCCTATTTGACTTTCTAAATCCTTTGGACTTCCGCAGTTATCGCTTTAAGAGCTGTGTTCGCATTTATTTATTTAAGAGCTGTTCGAGATGCCGTATAGCAGTTAACTTCCTGTTAAGTTAGACGTTTGTTTACTTTTCATTTGTTGTTGAGCAGAGTTTAAATAAATGTTATACTTGTTTATGAAATACCTGTCTCAATTGTATATTCACTGCTGCTGTATCGCAACACAGCACACTGTAATATATCAGAGACCCAGTCATTTTAACATTTAGCGTATTTCCATTTCTTGCTGATGAGGAGTAGTCGATGGATTTGATAAAACATAAGTGCGATGCCAGGCAAATTCATAACCGGACTTTGAGCGCGTTAATCAGCGCGTTATCAACTGAACATTGGTCAGGGTGTGTTCAGTTACTGTTAGGGCCCATAAAATTCAGGTGCACCGATTCACTGGATACGGAGACAGGAGCGCAGCAGCAGGTAAGAACAGAGACTGTACGGGGAAATGTTATGTTATTATGGTGATTGGAACGGACATCATTTACTGGAACGGACAGGAGGACGAGATTGGCGGGTGGTGTGTTGTCTCCCGGGTGTCAGTGTCCGAGATACTTCGGATCGAGATCTCGGCATGCTGAAGAGGGAGGGGGAACACGGGTAGGACGGCTGACGAGATTCTGCCAAGTGTATTCAGGGAGTTAGGTGCTAAGTTAAAGAGCGGGACCTCCAGTGTTGTGATCTCAGCATTGCTAGCCGTGCCACGAGATTTTGAGCCTAGGAGTAGGACTATTTTGCGGTTTAGTACGTGGATAAAGATTTGCTGTAGCATGGAGGAGTTAAGATTTTTGGTGTATTAGGCTCGCTTCCAGGGAGGGAGTGACCAGTGCAGAAGGGAGGTTTTGCACTTGAATTGGAGAGAGAGTCATATCCCAGAACTCACCGAACTTTCTCCTGACTGAATCAATGGTAACTCTGAGTCAGAAGGGTTCTCTCCAGATATGCTGCTCTCAGACCTCGGGCTGGTTCACTTGTTACTGTTTCCTCGCCTTCAGTCTTGGTTTGATTCCAGTTGTGGGCTTTTCTTCCAATAAAGCTCTCACCGCAGGCCTACCGAATCAGAGAGATAATGAGCAAACACGAGGAAATCTGCAGATGCTGATTCAAGCAACAACACACACAAAATGCTGGTGGAACACAGCAGGCCAGGCAGCATCTATATGGAGAAGCGAGTCTGACGAAGGGTCTCGGCCCGACACGTCGACAGCGCTTCTCCCTATAGATGCTGCCTGGCCTGCTGTGTTCCACCAGCATTCTGTGTGTGTGTTGTACAGAGAAAATGAAGCAAGTTAGCAATACAAAGGATAACATGAGTTTACTTTATCATTGGTATTTACTCAGATGATGGACACAGACTCTACAGAACTGAGGCAGGGCAGCAACGAGGTTATGGACCCAATACAGATTAAAATAGATTCGTTGTTTACTGTCTTGAGACGAATTAGACCATAAGGTCATAAGAGCATAAGATATAGGAGCAGAAGTAGGCAATTCGGCCAATTAAGTCTGCTCTGCCATTCAATCATGGGCTGATCCACTTCATTCAGTCATTCCCACTCCCCTGCCTTCACCCACACCCTTTGATGCCTGACTATTCATGAACCTATATATCTCTGCCCTAAATACACCCAATCACTTGGTCTCCGGAGCCGCACGTGGCAACAAATTCCACAGATTTTCCACCCTCTGACTAAAGCAATTTCTCCGCATCTCAGTTCTAAAAGGACATTCTTCAGTCCTGAAGTCGTGCCATCTTTTACTAGAATCCCATACCATGGGAAATAACTTTGCCATATCTAATCTCTTCAGGTCTTTTCACATTTGGAACGTTTCTATGAGATTCTACCCTCATTCTCCCGAACTCCAGCGAATACAGCCCAAAAGCTCCCAGACGTTCCTCATACGGTATAATCCTACCATTCCTGGAAAGATTCTTGTGAATCTTCTCTGAACCCTCTCCAATGTCAGTATTTCCTTTCTAGCATAAGGAGCCCAAAACTGCACACAATACTCCAAGTATGAATTCACGAGTCCTTATACAGCCTCAGCATCACGTCCCTGCATTACATTCTATACCTTTAGAAATGAATGCCAACATTGGATTCGCCTTCCTCACAACCGACTGAATTGGAGTGGATAAATCCCCAAGACCTGACAACGTGTTCCCTTTGAATGTTATGGTATTTCAATGTGCCCACTTGCCAAAGCAGTATTTCTAGTGTTCATACGATTGGAATGCTGTCTTTTGAATTGTGTGGTTATCCGGATGTCTCTTTTTATTCTGTCTGTGTATCTATTTTCCAGCAATATGCAGTGCAATACTGTAATAAATTGAAATGTGTCTGCTAATCATGATTAGTATGCAGAGAATCTAACAGTGTGCCAATTCTATCCTTCCTCTAATTATTATTATTTGTTTACGGCTGCGTGGATTAGCCATTCCTTTGAGCAGGAAATTATTACATGGCCTGAAAAACGTGCGGTACCTTACATGTGTGTCCGCTGATTGAATATTTCAACCTTATGTTTTGAAGCAGAATTACTACTTCAGTGCATGATAGCAATCACTGATATACCCCAGGACGTTTTGCTATATTATCTGCCTCTCATTTGTTTTAAAGTTTTATTTGATATCACTTGCCGCATCCTAATTTCACACGGTGGAGACGCAGTTAGATGACTTTATAACCTCTTTAATGAGATTGATGAATTATTTGATTATCTGGTAGTGGAACTGAATCATATTCGCTCTTGGTGGGAATAAGAATTTCCCTCGATAATGGAATAAATTTACGCTGAATCTCCCGCCGGCGCCCGGTCCGGTTGGAAATGTTATTGGAAGCGCGGCAGTTTCGATATAGTACCCGGTAACGTGTTTCCAGCAGCAGGAGGAGGAACTTTAAGACTCTGGTCGTTACTGCTCCCGGTCCGAGGGAAACAGAGGCGTCGCTTTATCTAATCCTTTTCTGGTCGGGCTGACACTGTCTGTCATTCCTATCTACCCTTCAGTTGGAAGGTTCCGGTGGGGATAACAGCGAACTCAATCCACATTGCTGACTGTAATGAGTGGAAAAAGGAGGAGATCCTTCCATTACCTACACTGTTGCTGAGACTGGAAGGGGTTACCCTCTCCTTATTTCAGAACCGATGTCATTGAGTCAGGTGTAGTTCAAAGAAAGATTAGTACAATTAATTTTCTTATGTGGAAGCATCTCTTGAGTTCAGTTACTTTTCGCTGACAAAAGTATTTTAGTTAAGTCTATTTTATGAGTTGTTACTTAAAATATGGGAGGTTTTGATTGTATTCTGCCGTATTTGACAAAGTTGATAGTATTCGCTATGATTTAGATGAAGCAGAGGAGAGTTTAACTGCTGGTGATTAGATCAATGAGTTGAGCGCCTGGAGAGAAAATGGAACATCACACTGGATATTGTCAAGAATGTGGAGAATATATTTACTGTTATCGGGGGAGGTGACACAGGTGAAAGTAGATGAAATACTTTTTAAAGCGTGGGACTAGTGTACTTTTGGAATTGTCACCCTCAAAGGAAAAGAGAAGCAAAGTTTCTTTGTCAATGTGCTGAATTCCGCAGTCCAACGTGAATAAAGGGAATGGCGGTACAGGATTGAGAAGGTGAATGTCCCATTACTAATTAAACATTCCAGCAGCGCACTGACCAATTGAGAAGCAGGGAAAATTAACATTTGGTTCTTTCCCATCACTCTCTGAGGAGGAGCGGTTGATGTATCCGTAAAATGAGGCGGATAATCAATCAAATTCACAAGCGGGAGATGGTGGTAAATTCATATGATTTCTGCGCTGATATTGTAACTTTTTGCCAGTAAGTTTGCAATAAACTAAAGGAGAATAGTGCCCTTATCTTTCTGTCGGCTTTGACCGGTAATTATCTTGGCAGATGACATTCTTGGCACAGTTACTACGGTGACCATTACTATGATGGATCAACTGGGGACAGCTGTTGAATATGGCAATAGAATCGAGCTGACCCTGAGATCAGATCCGCTCTACGCAGCTGGGATAAAGTTAAATCTGGCGAGAGGGAATGCCCGCCGTTAAAAGAAAACTGGTTATTCCAAATGCATAATATTTTATCACAATTCACTGAGCCCTTCCTTCTGCCATCTCAGCAGATGTTAGGCTGAATGGTAATGAGACAGAAGGTGTAGGGGCGTGTGTAGTACTTGATCCGCTTGCAACGATAAATGCCAGGAGGGAGATCAGTGGGGAGGGATGGATGGACATAACAGTCACGTGGGGAGCGATCCCTGCAGGTGGGGGGGGGGGGGGAGGGGTGTGCCATGTAATGTTGCATCCCTGGGATATCAGTTTTTGGCCTTGGTAAAGTGGACCCACTGATCAAGTTGTCCGGGTTTTTCAAGTGCTGGAGCATGAACTTCCATTCTTGTCTCAGATGTTTGGTTCGAGAGTTCCTCTGGAAGGAAAGAAGAAAATAAGTTTCCTTTCTAGCTATCACAGACAAAGGATTTCATTAAATGGGCCGTTCCGTGTTTCCAACGTGGAAGCGGACCTGGGGATTCTGTGTTTGAAAATCTTCCACCACAGTCTCCTGTCTGACAGGCAGCCGAAATTCAAACCGAAACTCAAGATGCTGGTGATCTGCAGTAAAAATGGAAATGGTAGAAGGCATTCTAACGAGAGGCTCTGATTCTGAATGGTTAACTTTGTCCTTGTCCCCACAGCTCTTCTGTCCCTGCTGAACGTTTCTGGTCATTCCAGTCTGATTTATTGCATTCACCCAGGGACTAGCTTACTTTTTCCTGAAAATAGCCCTGTGCCTGACAGGCCCTTCTTTTCGTTATAAGTTGGTTTATCAGTGAGGATACCACAGGTTATCCCAGTAAGTTATCTCGCCGCCAATTTACCAGTTATTCATGGAAATGTGTTCAGTGCGGTTGTTCTTTTTACAAGGTTCACATGGATGATCACAGGAAAGTAAGGCTTTATGTATCGGGAGCTTCTGATGGCTTTGTCACCTCTGGGCCTATGGTCAAAGCAGATCCGAAGGACGGCGGTGGATATGGTCAGTTAAACCTACCAGATTCTGAAAAGTCTGGATACAGTGGACATGTGGAGCTGGTGGTGGATGGGGTTCCATCGCTCTGATCTCAGAGCTGTTTCCCTTTAGAACAGACTCATAGGGTCACAGAAAAATACAGCACGGAAACAGTTCCTTTGGAACATCAAGTTCGCGCTGAACCATTAAACCTGCCTCATCCCTTCCACCTGCTCCCGGGCCATCGACCTCCATACCCCTCCCATCGATGTATCTATCTAAATTCCTCTTAATTTTTAAAATCGAGCTTCATGAAGCACTTGTCCTTGCTGTTCATCCCACTCTCCCACTACCCTCCGAGTGCAGAACGTTCCCCTCATCTTGCTGTTAAACATTTCACCTTTTACTCAAAACCCATGACCTCAGCGAAAAAAAGCCTGCTTGCTATTACTCTGTCTATACCTCTCATAATTTTCAATACCTCTTTAAATCAATCACCCCTCTATCTTCTACATGCACAGGAAAAAAATCCTAACGTAGCCAATCTTGACTTACAACTTAGATCTGCACTCTTCCAACCTGATTTACTTGTTTTCTGCAGGAACGTGTCAAATGTCTCGTCAACATCCACGTAAACAGCATCTATTACCTTGCCTTCGTTAACTTTCCTCCTAACCTTCTCGAGAAACTCTAGAAGCTTGGTTAGACAAGACCTACCTCAAAGAGACAAACTGACTACCTTAAACAGTCGCTGACTATCCATATATTCATAGATCTAGTCCCTGAGAGTACCACCCAGTAATTTTCCCATTATTGATGTCAGGCTAATAAGCCCATCATTTTCTGGTTATTTTAACAGCTTTTATTGAACAGCGGATCAAACTTTTCTATCCTCCACTCCTGCGGTACCACACCTTTCGCTCAGGATGACTTAACTATCTCCATTTGGGCCCCTGAAATCTCTGTATTTGTCTCCCAAAGAGTCAAAGGGAACACGCTGTCAGATCTTGGGGACTTATCCACTCTAATTCAGAGGGCTGTGAAGAAGGCGACTATAAGAGAAGGGATGTGATGTTGAGGCTGTGTCAGGCACTCGTGAGACCATACCTGAAGTATTCTGTGCAGTCTTGGGTTCCTTTCTTTAGAAAGGATATACTGACATTGGAGAGGGTTCAGAGAATATTCACGGGAATGATTCCAGGTACGAAAGGGCTACCGTATGAGGAAGGTCTGGAAGTTCTTGGGTTGTATTCCCTGTTGTTCAGGAGAATGAAGTGGGGATCTCATAGAAACGTTCCGAATGTGAAAAGGACTGTACAGATAAGATATGGCAAAGTTATTTCCTATGGCAGGGGATTCGAGTAGAAGATGGCACGAATAAACTGAGATGCGGAGAAATATTTTTAGTCAGAGGGTGGTAAATCTGTGAAATCTGTTGCCAGGAGCAGCTGTGGAGGCCAAGTCATTGAGTGTATTTAAGGCAGAACAGGTTTATGATTAGCCAGGCATAAAAGGGTATGAGGTGAAAGCAGGGGAGTCGGATAGACCGGATGAACTGGATCAGCGCATGTTTGAATGGTGGAGCAGACTCGATGGGCCGAAAGGTCTACTTCTGCTCTTATATCTTATGGTCTTGTGGTCTTATGACGAATTCGTCTCAAGACAGTAAGCACCGTATCCCTTGTATGCTGTATTGGGTCCATAAGCACGTTGCTGCCCTGCCTCAGTTCTGTAGACCCTGTGTCCATCATCTGAGTTAATTCCAATGAATGAGAAAGCTCATGTAAGATCTCGCCATCTCTTTCCTGTAGATGCATAGATTACTGTTCAGAGTTTTCAAAGGACCAATTTTCTCCTTTGCAATTCTTTCAGATGAGAGCAATTTCTTCAGGCAAATGTGTGTTGATCTGTGGAATTCGTTGCCACAGCGCGTAGTGGATGCTGCCGTTGGGTATATTTCTGGCAGAGATTAATATATTTTAGATGACTACATCCCTTCAGGATTACAGGACAAACCAGGAATGTGGAGTTGGCGAAATAAAAGGAAACAGCCATGAGTGAATGTTGGAGCACACTCGATGGCAAAAGGACCCAATTCTGCTCCTACTCTATATCTCATTTCCTCCCATTACTGAATGAATTCTCCTTCGCTTCCCACATCAGGTTTTCTGAGGAGCCAGGGACAATTGCAGACTTGTCCACTGAGATCATTATATTTCCCTTCAACGTTTACGTTTTCAGTGAGTTTTCATTTTAGGAACTTTGGCCAGAAATGATTTGTTATCCTTTGTATTGCTAACTCGCTTCATTATCTCTGTTGCTCATGTCAGACCTGCGGTGAGAGATTGATTTTAAGAAAAGCCAAAAAAATTGGAATCAAACCACGACTGAAGGCGAGGGAACAAAAACACGTGAACCAGCCCGAGGACTGAGAGCACCAACTGGAGAGAATCCTTCGGACTCCGAGTTACCATTGATTGAGTCAGGAGAAAGTTCGGTGAGTCTTATTTACTCAGACACTAGTCCTTTGTATGATATACATCTGCGCAAAGGAAGATTTGAAAAAGTGAGACTGAACGTGGTTAAAGGTACCAGTTATGCCTCTGTCAGACCAAGTTGCTAACCTTCCAGTCTGGTAATGTGCTATCAACAGCCCAGCTCTTCGAAGCCACTGCCATTCCCTCACAGTGTTTGCTCATTACAAGGTTTTACATCTTCTGAAGCAGCTTTTTGACAGTTGTGATGTTTCCTTACTAGGCTGCGTTGCGTCATAATCATCTCAAAATGCCAACAGGATGATACTGTGCTGCGTTGGTCGCTGCGCTCTGGTTAAAACATTTCTGTACATTAAAACTACCATATATTCTTCAAATATTAACCATCCCTTGGAATCTCAAAAATTTCTAAGTGCATTTAGTTTGTTTTGTTTAGATGCAAGATGCAATACATGGCTTCAATTTTCTATAAATGTGCCATTTCCTTTGCAATCTATCCTGCCCAAAATATAATATTGCTCAAAATTAATCCTTTTTTGAAACATTCTTTTTCTGCGTGAGGCTAAATGTGATTCAGAACATGCCTCTGTCAGGGATCGGATGGAAGGATGATACAGAGTGAACTGATCTTTACCAGGGTATGCCTTCTCATTGTCAGGGTCGGGATATTGACTGGCTTGAGCTGTTGAGACCGGAATTGTCACCGGAGCCCAAAATAAGGAGAGACAATATACTGTACGGCATTGTGGTGTTTCATTAAGGATTCTGAAGTCGTAAATGAAGTCGTAAAATGAAGCTGGGGCAGTGGATGTCGTACATCGCATTTCAGCAAAGAATTGCACAGGATATTAACTAGGATATTTCTAGGATATTAACTGTCGTTTTTTTTAGCCATTCCTGTGTAGCTTTGCTTTTATGCTTGGGGTCATTATCTTGCTGGAAAACAAATTAACTTCCACGTATCAGTTCAGCTGCAGTTTGCTTCACACTTCCCCATAGGATTTCCCTGTATTATGCTGCATACATTTTACCCACTACCTTCGCAAGCCTGCTTCAGTGCAGCATCCCCACAGCATGGTGCCGCCACCGCCGTGCTTCACGGCAGGGATGGTGAATCCGTGCCAGTTCGTATTGGAAACGCGGAGTTGCCCACTGAACCGTACTAACTTCCACAAATTGTACCCAACTGCGGCTTGAGCAGCTCACTGTATCGTACACAACTCGGGATAAAATGTGAGAGTGTGTGTGTGTGTGTGTGTGTGTGTGTGTGTGTGTGTGTGTGTGTGTGTGTGTGTGTGTGTGTGTGTGTGTGTGCGCGTGTGTTTGTGTTTATGTATGTGTGTGTTAGTGTGTGTGTGATAGTGTCTGTGTTATAAAATCAAAATGGACCATGAAGTCATATGGGTAAGTACATAGAGGCAAAGATGCATAAAAGCGTCCTAGCAGCAGCATGACCCGACAACTCCATACATCGGACATATTTTCTTTCATAATTTTGCTTGGTTGAAGTCGAACTGCGCAACCGGAAATGAGACAACAAACAAAATCACCAAGGCAGAAAATTACACAGGGACTCAGCAGGTCAAATAGCATCTATGGATCAGAGAAAATACCCGACGTTTCATCATGAATGGGACGGAAAGGGGCAGATGCGAGAATTATTAAACAAAGACCGGGGGCGGTGTGAAGACTTCAAACTGACAGGTGACTTTTAAGGGGGATGTTCGAGGTGACGTGAATGAAGAAGATGATAGTTGGAAGAAGTGACGGGTTCAAGATGCAGGTGTCTGATGGGACAAGGCCGTAGGTCACAGAATAAAGCGAATGAAGAGGGCAGCCGATGATAAGTAAGGTGGAGGTGAGGTGAAAAGAAGTGGTCATCGGGTAACCAGTGTGGGGAGAAGGTACGAGTACATCAGGTGTAGTCACAAGGTAACTAGTATGGGAAATGGAGAAATAGAGAGAGGGGGTAATCATTAATGCAAAGCAGACAAGTCGATATTCATACCATCATAATTACCAGAGATCCTGCGGATGACAGAAATACACCACAGCACACACGAAATGCTGGAGGAACTCAGCGTCTGTGAAAAGGAATAAAAAAAATCCACGTTTCGGGCCAAGACACCTAAGCAGGACCAGAAAGAAAAGACGGAAAGCGACAAAAATAAGGTAGGGTAGGGGTGGAATACAAGCTGGAAGGTGTGAGGTGAATCCTGGTGGAGGAGGGGGAGGTGGTGGGATGCAGACGGGTCGGGAAGCGGCGATGAAGTGAGAAACTGGGAGTTAGTAGACGGAAACATTAAAGGATGAATCTGATTAGTGGTGACAGGAAGGGAATGGGAACAGCAGGGATCAGCGAATCACGCGATTCAAACTAATCTTCATTCAAAACTGCACTGACCCACAGAGCCTCCTGTCCGTTCCCGTAAATAATGAATCCTCTATCACCGCAGTTTGCCTAATCTTCCCGTCTGAGTCCCAGAGGCAGACTAACCGCCGGAGACCCAACCACTATGCCTTTTCTCTATAAGGTCACTCCCCAAACCACCCGCACCCCGAGAGTACCCAAAGTGATATACCTGTTGTTCAAGCAGGAAGAGCGGGGTAGTCTGTACTGTCTCCTTAACCCCTTCCCTCTTCCTGAGTGGCACAGAGTATCCTGTGACCCCCACCTTGGATGTAACTAACTCTTCTGTGTGCCCTATCTACCACACCTTCACCCTCCCGAATAATGAGCTGACATGAAGGAGGAAAGAAACTTGCGCTTTTCTTCCCTCTGCTTTCTCTGAGCGAATCCTCTTTTTCCTGAAGCCTCGAAGACGGTAAAGATCACCCCCCTGTCTCTGTCCACTCAGAAGGCGATCATTGCGACAATGGCCGCTGCGCTTTCCTCTGCATTCCTTTAATTTGCTCTTACAAATTAATCCCAAGCGCCGGTGGCCGCTGGCCAAAGCTCCATTACGCTGCCGAGAAATGCCGCTGCCTTTTATCCTCGTGAACTGGAACCGATCGAAGTCCCCTGCTGGAGGCAGAGAGAGAGAAAGAGGGAGGTGCGCGTTGGGGAACACAGTGATATCGGACATCTGTACACTCATTAAAATATTTACTACCGCACACTGATCTCGATATTCTTTCGTCTCTGTGTTACTATTACGCAGGGCTTATCCTGAAAAAAATAGAAACAATTATCGTCAGTGGGCACTTGAAGAAGGAAAAGAAAGCATCGCTGCTCCCTCAGAACAAGGAACGAGCTCTTGCTTTTTGAGAGAATGGAGACAACGCGACTATTTCTATGGACACTGATCCTCGTTGCTACCACGTGCCATCTCTGTAAGTCTCTTTTCTGAATTAAAGACCGCGGTTTAAAAAAAATACTTGTGAAATATTAAAACGATTCTGCGCAGAGACCTTATTTTTATCACTGATCCTGGTTCATAATGTAGATCCTAAAAGAGCAGGGGCCGGTATTTCCAGTTATTGGAAGGAACACGGTCCCCGATCCATTCCGTCCCTGTTCAGCAGATCCAGTAAAACCAGACATTGCACTTCCACCAGAACTCCATATTCCAGACGCGAAATCGCAACTTCTCCACTCCAGTTGGGAATATACTTCCTAATTTTTTGCAAAATCCAGATAGGATTCATTCGATCACCACACGCCTTCAAGTCACTCTCCTGGGATTTGTCCACCCACCTGGCATCAGCCCGTCCTAAACCCGGTCACGTCATGTCTGGTCCCAGCAAACGCGGCGAGAGCGTGCGTGAATTTCACACGGAAACGAGCGCATACGGCAGATAAGGCACCCACTCTCATTTAACTTGGTGTTAGACACGCCGTCCCCATCTGTGACTCATCAGTTCCAAGTCTGCAGGGCGTCGCGACCTTTCTGAGCGTCAGGAGTGGGAGAGAGGCGGGTTGGATGTCCAAGCTTGCGGCAGAGTCCAGCGGTTCTACACCCTGTTAAGGATCGGAGTGTGATGGGGAAGGTTTCTGTAAACTGTTTCTGATCCATTTCCAATTCTCACTCTGATACAACGTGCCGTAATAAAGTTCCTGATCCAAATCCCCCCCCCACCCCCCCCCCGGTCTCAGTATGCTAGTTTCAAACTTAACTACGTCTGGAACCCTCGCATAGAAAGGCTTGTCCGGAATAATAATAATAATAATAATAATAATAATAATAATAATAATAATAATAATAATAATAATAATAATAATAATAATAATAATAATAATAATAAGAAGAAGAAGAAGAAGAAGAAGAAGAAGAAGAAGAAGAAGAAGAAGAAGAAGAAGAAGAAGAATTAGCACGGAGGCGATTTCCATTCTCGAAGTGGGTAGATGTTTAGTGGAGGAGAAAAGCGATGTTGAGAGAGGGTTAAGCGGTTCAGTACGTGGAATGCACTGCTGCAGAACGTGATAGGAACAGAGTCACAGAGTATAAACTTTATATCAATCTCTCGTTAAAAACACGACCACACCTTTGGAAGGGTGGATCGGCACCAGGTCCAGTGGGAAGGGCACTAGTCCACCTGGTGTGGCAAGATTCGATCCTTTGATTGCTTTCCCTGTAACAAAGGAGTTGAAAGGGTCATAGCTGAAACATATTCAGAAAGGAATATTATTTTAGAATAGACCGCAGAAAACCCTCCCCCATCTAAGAAGCAGATAACATAGAGGTCAGAGATATAAGGATAGAAGATTTAGAGCGATCCTGAGGGATCCATTCGTCTCCCAGTGAGGAGCGAGCACCTAGAACACACTGCTGGAGATAACAGTGGAAGTAGATTTATTATCATCAATTAGGAAGTTTCCAGGCGTAGAGTTGAATCACCCAGTCATAGCTATTAACCGGTTAACTGCTAAAAAATGGGGTTGATACAGATGGGCACCCAAAATTCGTCTCTGCAACAACTGGAATCAGACAGTCCTAGTGTAATACAACCGATCATAATGTCAACATGCCGATCAGAGTCTGATCCATTTCCCTCCAAAAATATTCTCTCTTAGTTCATTCGCTCGTTATGTGCCGTGACGTATCATGTAACCGATCATGTTCCTATGATTATGATTATTTTTGACTTATTTTCCTAATGAATTGATTTGCCTTTGTATTCTTCCGGGCAGTACCCATACAGGCCGGGTGACCACAGCCATTACTATCCATCACCCGCTCCCATGGTTTTACATGACCCTGATCGGGGAGTTAAGCAGGTGCTTCGCCTTTCCCCTTGGGCATCTGCAGGCTAGCGAAGGATGGGGAGCTTTATACCTCCTTTGGTAGAGGCGAATCTTTCAAATATCCTCAGTGCCGATGCCCCATCCAGTTCAGTTGGCAACATATTCAAAGTGGTGTAATTACTCGGTTTCCTATTAAATCGCCCACAGCCCCAAGCGCTCGAGTTTTTGATACACCAAAAATGGAGCAAGGATTATGCGCAGTGACGCTGTTTATGTGCGTCATGATTTTAAACAACTCTGTATATCACACTCCGTCTCGTACGGTCAACCGAATAGCGTCCTGTCTCGTTGAATCCTTCTGTATAACGCAGCTCTCTGATTCCAAGTTTCTATCCGTTTCCAGGTCAGGGGGATGAAGACACGGACATTTGGAGCAGTGGGAATGACGTCATCCAGCTGAGCATGATGAATGACTCTGCTGCTTACATCTACACCCAGAGCGAAGAGTCCGACCGCCTGGCTACCGAATATCTCGCCAAGGAGTGCGAAAATAATAAAGTGCTTGACAACGCATGGAAGACGGCACTTTCCCTACGACAAACCGACCCACGGCTGAGCAAGGTCCCAGTGCCCCGGGGGCTCAGAGAAGAACACGTGGTGGCCTTAATTGCCTACACGCTTCCGAATAAATTATGTAGCCAGTTCAATGTGGCGATGAGGAAGTACGGGGCCAACGACTCCGTCTACGCGGAGAAATTTCCTTTCAAAGGATTCCAGTATCTTCTCTCCGTTGCCATCGAGAGAGTGAGAGAGGACTTTGGTTTGACACCCCGGCCGACCTACAGAGGAATGCAGAAAGAGTCCTTTGGTGAGGTGGGATCTAGAATGAAATTTGGTTGTTTCACTTCGTCCTCTCGCACGAAAGGGAAGAAGTTTGGCACAAAAACAGTGTTTACAATTTTCTCTCAGTACGGTGCCCAGATACAAAATTACTCGTTTTATCCCAAAGAGGAAGAGGTTTTGATTCCGCCATATGAAGCGTTCAAAATCATGAGTTACAAACGGCGTGCTGACGGAGTTGATATTTCTCTCCAAACGGACGGGGTGGCTGGGATCCGGGTAAGGGTGGAGAGGGGCAGTAATGGCGAGATGAGGGTGCTGCGGTATGAGGAGACCTCCGTGTCCCCATGGGTGTGGTTGCCCATCCTGAAGTGGTTGTATGAAGTTCTGCTGAGATTTCTATAAAGTATGGGGGAAGAGTGTTGGTTAACTACCAGGTTCGATAAAGAGCAGCCGGCAAATATTAATCTAATATTTCCTGTCCGAGACTTTCGTCAGATCTTTTTCTGAATTTCCAAAAACGGGTGCCTCGGTTATAAGATTCGTCCACACTCGCAGCTAACTGGTCCTATCGTCTTGCTCTCTTCTTTCCTGTGTGCAGCTTGCTTTGACGTGGCGCCGACGGGCCAGACTCACTTTTCTATCTGAGCCACTCATAATTCCCCTTATTAGTCCATCTCCAGCCTGTTCAAAGGGAAAATTCGTGGCTGTGTGCGAGAGTCCTGAACTTTCACCTGCCCTCTGAGACGTGTCTGCAAAAGAAAGCATCTCGCTTGCTTCCTTAAGCACCCTAGGTACCTCTTCGTTAACTTTCAGTGTCCTTGTACACTTGCAGTCTGATCTTCTCTCAGGAACTCGCCACTCGCTGTGTGTTTTCCAGCCTCCCCAGTCCCCACACACACACACACACACACACACACACACACACACACACACACACACACACACACACACACACACACACACACACACACACACACACACACACACACACACACACACACACACACACACACACACACACACACACACACACACACCCCTTCCCATTTTTCCCGATAACTTTTCATTTGTTCCCTCGCAGCCTATCTCAGTCACTGGGCAATATTGCCCCCCCGGGCATTGGCGGCACTTTCAACAGCAGCTTTACTCTTCTTTCCTCGGCGATGTTTTTATTGACGACCATTCCCTCTTAAATACGCATCCAAACCTATGGGGTGTAAATGGTTTCGGGATATCTTATATTTCAAAACTGGACCGCAGACTGGTTTAAGGAAAGTGAACTGGACAGGCTCCATGCTTGTCGACCCGGCCAATGCAAATACATCACGGATTTGGAATCTCCAATTGCGGGCATTTTAGCGTAACTCAGGGGAAGACGATGCACTCGGTTGACTCTATATTTTGTTCCTCTTGTGTCAGATTAAGAGAGCACCGAGAGTATGTCTGTGGTCTTCTGCTGCGCGGCACCCTCTCCGCTGCAAAGCCCGACGGACTTTGCGTTCCTATTTTATCTTCTCACACCACTATCGTTTGTACCGCGCTGATGAAATCTGATCGAGAGAAGTGCAGGCGAATGAACTTTGGAAGCTCTGCGGAGGCTGGACAATACACAGCGAGTGGCAAATTCCTGAGACTAGATCAAAGTACAGATGCTGTTTCAGTTACTATCGCATTTTAGCACACGCCGCAAAAATAGATGGTTCATGTGGTTGTCTGTGCGTGTTGGGGGGGGGGAGGGGTTCATGTGCGCCTGTGTTTTCCACAGTTTCCTGTAAACAATGGAGTCTTAAAATCTCAGGCGACGAACAGGTTTTGACATACTCAAACCGTCTCTGCAGATACCGGCAATAATTCCACAACGGAAGTCAATTAGCTCGCGTTTCTTCCCCTTCCTGATGCTCGGCCTGAATAACACTGAATCTCTCGACCATGTCTGCCAGTAGTTACGTTCTGAATTGCTCTCTCGTGATTGGCTGCTTGGATATTTCTGCATTAACTAACAGGTGGAGAGCTGTATCCAAAATGTGGCAACTGAGTGCACGGAAATAAACTTTTTCACACCGAAGCCGTTTAATATCAGGGACGCAATGTTGTTAGTTTGCTTTATTTAGTGTTAACTTGGATTATTAGGTATATGTTTAAAGAGGACCCCGATAGCTAGAGATTACTTGCTTGCTATTTTTAATTGCATCATGCTATCTATTATCGATTTGTAAATCTAGATCCTGCTGATAAATTCAAATCGCAAATTCCAAGGTCTGTAAACGCTTATTCCGCCCCATCATTGTGACGAACGGGGTTATACTTTGGACATGTTATAGAAATAAAAATATGAAGTCTTAATTAATCACCATCCATTTACCGCATGTTTTTTTATTGATTAATCCTAAGCTGCCCGTCTAAAACATGTTTATCCGTTAATATCAAATGCCAGTTTGTTTAGAGTCCGAAATCAAACGAACTCATGGAGAACCATGGGAGTGACTGAACAAAAAGTGATGGTAGACGGGCAGCCGTGAGCAATAGCATCCAAATTTATCGTGAGCATATCACGAGTATTCACCCTGCGGACAGTGGACCTACCAAGAAATGCAGAATGCCTCATATCTACCCATGTACCAAGCCACGTTTTATCTCAGAACGGTTATTCAGGGGACTATTCAGGTAGTGGGAAACGGGTGACAGTAATCACTTTCAACCAGATTATCAAAGAAAAGCATTTCCCCTCACGGACAAAGATAGTCCCTCATTCTCAAGAACGCTGCCCAATAACATTGTGTCTGAAAAACAAAACGGGACACAGAGGGCGCTCATGCACACAAACGTTGCCGTAGAGAATCAGCCAATCACAAGACACAGGAGCAGGGTCTTTGCCCAGTACCCGCAAGCCGACTGGCACTATCTACTTTACACCAGCCGATGAGAGAATAATTAAACAAAGGGGCGGGGGTGTGATCTGTACAAACTGTACAGATGAGAGGCAAGAATAGGTGACATATTAGGTGGCTGTGAATGAAGAAGGTGACAGTTGGAAGAGGGGACGGGTTGTAGATGCAGGGAATTTAATGGGACAGGGCCGTAGATCGCAGGATAAAGCGAAGGAAGAGGGCAACCAATGAAGAGTAAAGGGGAGGTGAAAATAAGTGGCCATCGGGTATCCAGAGTGGGGAAAAGGTGCGAGTAAACGAGAAGTAGTCACGAGGTAACTAATATGGGAAATAGATAAATAGAGACGGGTTGGGGTTTATTACTGCAAAGTAGATATTCAAACCATCGTAATTACCAGAGAGCGTGCGGATGACGTAAATACATAGCGATAAGCACAAAATGCCGGTAGAACTTAGCTTCTATGGAAAGGATACCTCCACTCCTGCATTCACCATTTACGGTTTTGTCGTCACATGCTCAACCTTTTGATTCCTGACTTTGCATGAGGTCCTACCAGCATCGGCCTCAACTAACTGCTCTGACACTGCCCTTCCCACCCCCTTGCAACTCGAGTGTAAGCAACACCGTGCAACTTTAATAAATCTTCCCGCTGGGATATGAGTTCCTCTCCAGTTCAGGTGCAAAACGTCCCTTCTGCACGGGACACACATTCCCTGGAAGCGAGCCTAATACACCAAACATCTCATCCCCTCCATGCTACACCAAATCCTTGGCGACGTATTCAACCGCATCATCGTCGTATTCCTAAGCTGAAAATCTCGTGTCACGTCTAGCAATCCTGAAATCACAACACTGGTGGCCCCGCTCTTTAACTTGGCACCTAACTCCCTGAAAACACTTGGCAGAATCTCGACACTTGTCCAACCCATGTTCACCCTCCCTTTAGAAAGGGGGATGAGGAGAAGAGGACGAGAATAGGGAAATCAGCATGGCGAGTGGAGAAATAGCGAGTGGGGAGGGGAAATTATTACTGGGAAATGGACACGCCGATATTCATGCCATCAGTAAGACAAGAGATGCTGCGGGTAACGGAAACGCACAGGGGCACATACAAAACACTGGAGGAAATCAGCAGATCCGATAGCATCCATGTACAGGAATAAAGATTCGAGGATTCGGGCCGAGGCAATTCGTCGGAACTAGAAGGGAAGTTGGGGGGTGGGCGGGGGGAACTATAAACAGAACGCAGGGTAGGGGAGAAGTACAAGCTGGAAGGTTTCAGGTGAAACGAGGTGGGCGGTGGGATGGGAGGCAAATGGGGGGAGGCGCGACGATGAGGTAAGAAGTTGGGCGTTAATGGATGGAAACATTAAAAGCCGAAGAAGAAGGAATCGGTCTGGAGAGGACAGCGCACAATGGGAGGAAAGTGAGGCGCAGTTTGCAGAAAGAGGTGATTTGCCATTTTCCGTATTCTCCACCCCGTTTCTGATTGGCCTGACGGACTAAGTCACACCCTACGATTATTCAGGTAAGGCCGTTAATGTCCTAGATTACAACCATTTTCTATGACGGCGTCAGACATTCAAAGTAACTATACAGGTCACCAACTTGTGAAAACAAGTCACCACATTCAAACCTGAGATTCTTTAACCTGCGGGGTATACTTAGCAAAACTGTAGAACAGTAACTCCAACAAAGTCAATGAGCAACCATCTGTGCAGATGTAACTCTAAATGAATAGCAATAAATAACAACAGCATTCAATTACAAGATAAGGACCCCTTAAATGGAGACCATCGGTCGTGAGAACACGAGAAACAGAAGGAGCGTAGTTATCCCCTTTAATTCACAGCCTGATGGATGAGGGGTAATAACTACTGGAGAACCTGCTGGTGAGAAGCAGGAGGGAGTTGAACCTTCTACCGGATGGCAGCGACGACAAAAGATCATGGCCTGTGTGGTGGGGTCTTTGCTGATGGACGGTGCTGTGTGGGGGCGTTGCTGATGGACGGTGCTATGTGGGGTCTTTGATGATGGACGGTGCTGTGTGGGGTCTTTGATGATGGGCGGTGCTGTGTGGGGTCTTTGTTGATGGACGGTGCTGTGTGGGGTCTTTGATGATGGACGGTGCTGTGTGGGGTCTTTGATGATGGGCGGTGCTGTGTGGGGTCTTTGTTGATGGACGGTGCTGTGTAGGGTCTTTAATGATGGGCGGTGCTGTGTGGGGTCTTTGTTGATGGACCTTGCTGTGTGGGGTCTTTGTTGACGGACGGTGCTGTGTGGGGGCTTTGATGATGGGCGGTGCTGTGTGGGGTCTTTGTTGATGGACGGTGCTGTGTGAGGTCTTTGTTGATGGACGGTGCTGTGTGAGGTCTTTGTTGATGGACGGTGCTGTGTGGGGTCTTTGTTGACGGACGGTGCTGTGTGGGGGCTTTGATGATGGGCGGTGCTGTGTGGGGTCTTTGATGATGGGCGGTGCTGTGTGGGGTCTTTGTTGATGGACGGTGCTGTGTAGGGTCTGATGATGCGCGGTGCTGCGTGGGGTCTTTGTTGATGGACGGTGCTGTGTGGGGTCTTTGTTGATGGAATGTGCTGTGTGGAGTCTTTGATGATGGACGGTGCAGTGTGGGGTCTTTGTTGATGGACGGTGCTGTGTGGGGTCTTTGATGATGGACGGTGCTGTGTAGGGTCTTTGATGATGGACGGTGCTCTGTGGGATCTTTGTTGATGGACGGTGCGGTGTGGGGTCTTTGATGATGGACGGTGCTGTGTGGGGTCTTTGTTGATGGATGGTGCTGTGTAGGGTCTTTGTTGATGGATGGTGCTGTGTGGGGTCTTTGTTGATGGACGGTGCTGTGTGGGGTCTTTGATGATGGACGGTGCTGTGTGGGGTCTTTGTTGATGGACGGTGCTGTGTGGGGTCTTTGTTGATGGACGGTGCTGCGTGGGGTCTTTGTTGATGGACGGTGCTGTGTGGGGTCTTTGTTGATGGACGGTGCTGCGTGGGGTCTTTGTTGATGGACGGTGCTGTGTGGGGTCTTTGTTGATCGACGGTGCTCTGTGGGGTCTTTGATGATGGACGGTGCTGTGTGGGGTCTTTGTTGATGGACGGTGCTGTGTGGGGTCTTTGTTGATGGACGGTGCTGTGTGAGGTCTTTGTTGATGGGCGGTGTTGTGTGGGGTCTTTGATGATGGACGGTGCTGTGTGGTGTCTTTGATGATGGACTGTGCTGTGTCCGGTCTTTGTTGATGGACGGTGCTGTGTGGGGTCTTTGATGATGGACGGTGCTCTGTGGGGTCTTTGATGATGGACGGTGCTGTGTGGGGTCTTTGTTGATGGACGGTGCTGTGTGGGGTCTTTGATGATGGACGGTGCTCTGTGGGGTCTTTGATGATGGACGGTGCTCTGTGGGGTCTTTGTTGATGGACGGAGCTCTGTGTGGTCTTTGTTGATGGACGCTGCTGTGTAGGGTCTTTGATGATGCGCGGTGCTGCGTGAGGTATTTGTTGATGGACGGAGCTGTGTGGGGTCTTTGATGATGGACGGTGCTTTGAGGGGTCTTTGTTGATGGACGGTGCTGTGTGGGGTCTTAGTTGATGGACGGTGCTGTGCAGGGTCTTTGATGATGGACGGTGCTGTGTAGGGTCTTTGATGATGGACGGTGCTGTGTGGGGTCATTGTTGATGGACGGTGCTGTGTGGGGTCTTTGTTGATGGACGGTTCTGCGTGGGGTCTTTGATGATGGACGGTGCTGTGTGGGGTCATTGTTGATGGACGGTGCTGTGTGGGGGCTTTGTTGATGGACGATGTTGCGTGGGGTCTTTGTTGATGGGCGGTGCTGTGTGGGGGCTTTGTTGATGGACGGTGCTGCGTGGGGTCTTTGTTGATGGACGGTGCTGCGTGGGGTCTTTGTTGATGGACGGAGCTCTGTGTGGTCTTTGTTGATGGACGGTGCTGTGTAGGGTCTTTGATGATGCGCGGTGCTGCGTGAGGTCTTTGTTGATGGACGGAGCTGTGTGGGGTCTTTGATGATGGACGGTGCTTTGAGGGGTCTTTGTTGATGGACGGTGCTGTGTGGGGTCTTAGTTGATGGACGGTGCTGTGCAGGGTCTTTGATGATGGACGGTGCTGTGTAGGGTCTTTGATGATGGCCGGTGCTGTGTGGGGTCATTGTTGATGGACGGTGCTGTGTGGGGTCTTTGTTGATGGACGGTTCTGCGTGGGGTCCTTGTTGATGGACGGTGCTGTGTGGGGTCTTTGTTGATGGACGGTGCTGCGTGGGGTCTTTGTTGATGGACGGTGCTGTGTGGGGTCTTTGTTGATCGACGGTGCTCTGTGGGGTCTTTGATGATGGACGGTGCTGTGTGGGGTCTTTGTTGATGGACGGTGCTGTGTGGGGTCTTTGTTGATGGACGGTGCTGTGTGGGGTCTTTGTTGATGGACGGTGCTGCGTGGAGTCTTTGATGATGGACGCTGCTGTGTGGCGTCTTTGTTGATGGACGGAGCTCTGTGGGGTGTTTGTTGATGGACGGTGCTGCGTGGGGTCTTTGTTGATGGACGATGCTGCGTGGGGTCTTTGTTGATGGACGGTGCTGTGTGGGGTCTTTGATAATGGACGGTGCTGTGTGCGGTCTTTGTTGATGGACGGTGCTGCGTGGGGTCTTTGTTGATGGACGGTGCTGTGTGGGGTCTTTGTTGATGGACGGTGCTGTGTGAGGTCTTTGTTGATGGATGGTGCTGTGTGGGGTCTTTGTTGATGGACGGTGCTGCGTGGGGTCTTTGTTGATGGACCGTGCTGTGTGGGGTCTTTGTTGATGTACGGTGCTGTGTGAGATCTTTGTTGATGGACGGTGCTGTGTGGGGTCTTTGTTGATGGACGGTGCTGCGTGGGGTCTTTGATGATGGGCGGTGCTGTGTGGGGTCTTAGTTGATGGACTGTGCTGTGTGGGGGCTTTGATGATCGGCGGTGCTGTGTGGGGGCTTTTTGGATGGACGGTGCTGTGTGAGGTCTTTGTTGATGGACGGTGCTGTGTGGGGTCTTTGTTGATGGACGGTGCTGTGTGAGGTCTTTGTTGATGGACGGTGCTGCGTGGGGTCTTTGTTGCTGGACGGTGCTGCGTGGGGTCATTGTTGATGGACGGTGCTGCGTGGGGTCTTTGTTGATGGACGGTGCTGCGTGGGGTCTTTGTTGCTGGACGGTGCTGCGTGGGGTCTTTGTTGATGGACGGTGCTGCGTGGGGACTTTGTTGATGGACGGTGCTGTGTGGGGTCTCTGATGATGGGCGGTGCTGTGTAGCGTCTTTGTTGACGGACGGTGCTGTGTGGGGTCTTTGTTGATGGACGGTGCTGTGTGGGGGCTTTGTTGATGGGCGTTGCTGTGTGGGGTCTTTGATGATGGACGGTGCTGCGTGGGGTCTTTGTTGATGGACGGTGCTGCGTAGGGTCTTTGATGATGGGCTGTGCTGTGTAGGGTCTTTGTTGATGGACGGTGCTGAGTGAGGTCTTTGTTGATGGGCGGTGCTGTGTGGGGTCTTTGTTGATGGGCGGTGCTGTGTGGGGTCTTTGTTGATGGGCGGTGCTGTGTGGGGGCTTTGTTGATGGACGGTGCTGTGTAGGGTCTTTGTTGATGGACGGTGCTCTGTGGGATCTTTGTTGATGGACTGTGCTGTGTGTTGTCTTTGATGATGGACGGTGCTGTGTGGGGTCTTTGATGATGGACGGTGCTGTGTGGGGTCTTTGTTGATGGACGGTGCTGTGTGGGGTCTTTGTTGATGGACGGTACTGTGTAGGGTCTTTGTTGATGGACGGTGCTGTGTGGGGTCTTCGTTGATGGCCGGTGCTGTGTGGGGTCTTTGATGATGGGCGGTGCTGTGTGGGGTCTTTGTTGATGGACGGTACTGTGTGGGGTCTTTGATAATGGACGGTGCTGTGTGGGGTCTTTGTTGATGGACGGAGCTCTGTGGGGTCTTTGTTGATGGACGGTGCTGTGTGGGGTCTTTGTTGATGGACGGTGCTGTGTGAGGTCTTTGTTGATGGACCTTGCTGTGTGGGGTCTTTGTTGATGGACGGTGCTGTGTGGGGTCTTTGATGATGGACGGTGCTGTGTAGGGTCTTTGATGATGGACGGTGCTGTGTAGGGGCTTTGTTGATGGACGGTGCTGTGTGGGGTCTTTGTTGATGGAAGGTGCTGTGTGGGGTCTTTGTTGATGGACGGTGCTGTGTGAGGTCTTTGTTGATGGGCGGTGCTGTGTGTGGTCTTTGATGATGGACGGTGCTGTGTGGTGTCTTTGATGATGGACTGTGCTGTGTGCGGTCTTTGTTGATGGACGGTGCTGTGTAGGGTCTTTGATGATGGACGGTGCTCTGTGGGGTCTTTGATGATGGACGGTGCTGTGTGGGGTCTTTGTTGATGGACGGTGCTGTGTGGGGTCTTTGATGATGGACGGTGCTCTGTGGGGTCTTTGATGATGGACGGTGCTGTGTGGGGTCTTTGATGATGGACGGTGCTGTGTGGGGTCTTTGTTGATGGACGGTGCTGTGTGGGGTCTTTGATGATGGACGGTGCTGTGTGGGGTCTTTGATGATGGGCGGTGCTGTGTGGTGTCTTTGTTGATGGAAGGTGCTGTGTAGGGTCTTTGATGATGGGCGGTGCTGTGTGGGGTCTTTGTTGATGGACCTTGCTGTGTGGGGTCTTTGTTGATGGACGGTGCTGTGTGAGGTCTTTGTTGATGGACGGTGCTGTGTGGGGTCTTTGTTGATGGACGGTGCTGTGTAGGGTCTTTGATGATGCGCGGTGCTGCGTGGGGTCTTTGTTGATGGACGGTGCTGTGTGGGGTCTTTGTTGATGGAATGTGCTGTGTGGAGTCTTTGATGATGGACGGTGCTCTGTGGGGTCTTTGTTGATGGACGGTGCTGTGTGGGGTCTTTGATGATGGACGGTGCTGTGTAGGGTCTTTGATGATGGACGGTGCTCTGTGGGATCTTTGTTGATGGACGGTGCGGTGTGGGGTCTTTGATGATGGACGGTGCTGTGTGGGGTCGTTGTTGATGGATGGTGCTGTGTAGGGTCTTTGTTGATGGGCGGTGCTGTGTGGGGTCTTTGTTGATGGGCGGTGCTGTGTGGGGGCTTTGTTGATGGACGGTGCTGTGTAGGGTCTTTGTTGATGGACGGTGCTCTGTGGGATCTTTGTTGATGGACTGTGCTGTGTGTTGTCTTTGATGATGGACGGTGCTGTGTGGGGTCTTTGATGATGGACGGTGCTGTGTGGGGTCTTTGTTGATGAACGGTGCTGTGTGGGGTCTTTGTTGATGTACGGTACTGTGTGGGGTCTTTGTTGATGAACGGTGCTGTGTGGGGTCTTTGTTGATGGACGGTACTGTGTAGGGTCTTTGTTGATGGACGGTGCTGTGTGGGGTCTTTGTTGATGGCCGGTGCTGTGTGGGGTCTTTGATGATGGGCGGTGCTGTGTGGGGTCTTTGTTGATGGACGGTACTGTGTGGGGTCTTTGATAATGGACGGTGCTGTGTGGGGTCTTTGTTGATGGACGGAGCTCTGTGGGGTCTTTGTTGATGGACGGTGCTGTGTGGGGTCTTTGTTGATGGACGGTGCTGTGTGAGGTCTTTGTTGATGGACCTTGCTGTGTGGGGTCTTTGTTGATGGACGGTGCTGTGTGGGGTCTTTGATGATGGACGGTGCTGTGTAGGGTCTTTGATGATGGACGGTGCTGTGTAGGGGCTTTGTTGATGGACGGTGCTGTGTGGGGTCTTTGTTGATGGAAGGTGCTGTGTGGGGTCTTTGTTGATGGACGGTGCTGTGTGAGGTCTTTGTTGATGGGCGGTGCTGTGTGTGGTCTTTGATGATGGACGGTGCTGTGTGGTGTCTTTGATGATGGACTGTGCTGTGTGCGGTCTTTGTTGATGGACGGTGCTGTGTAGGGTCTTTGATGATGGACGGTGCTCTGTGGGGTCTTTGATGATGGACGGTGCTGTGTGGGGTCTTTGTTGATGGACGGTGCTGTGTGGGGTCTTTGATGATGGACGGTGCTCTGTGGGGTCTTTGATGATGGACGGTGCTGTGTGGGGTCTTTGATGATGGACGGTGCTGTGTGGGGTCTTTGTTGATGGACGGTGCTGTGTGGGGTCTTTGATGATGGACGGTGCTGTGTGGGGTCTTTGATGATGGGCGGTGCTGTGTGGTGTCTTTGTTGATGGAAGGTGCTGTGTAGGGTCTTTGATGATGGGCGGTGCTGTGTGGGGTCTTTGTTGATGGACCTTGCTGTGTGGGGTCTTTGTTGATGGACGGTGCTGTGTGAGGTCTTTGTTGATGGACGGTGCTGTGTGGGGTCTTTGTTGATGGACGGTGCTGTGTAGGGTCTTTGATGATGCGCGGTGCTGCGTGGGGTCTTTGTTGATGGACGGTGCTGTGTGGGGTCTTTGTTGATGGAATGTGCTGTGTGGAGTCTTTGATGATGGACGGTGCTCTGTGGGGTCTTTGTTGATGGACGGTGCTGTGTGGGGTCTTTGATGATGGACGGTGCTGTGTAGGGTCTTTGATGATGGACGGTGCTCTGTGGGATCTTTGTTGATGGACGGTGCGGTGTGGGGTCTTTGATGATGGATGGTGCTGTGTGGGGTCGTTGTTGATGGATGGTGCTGTGTAGGGTCTTTGTTGATGGACGGTGCTGTGTGGGGTCTTTGTTGATGGACGGTGCTGTGTGGGGTCTTTGATGATGGACGGTGCTGTGTGGGGTCTTTGTTGATGGACGGTGCTGTGTGGGGTCTTTGTTGATGGACGGTGCTGCGTGGGGTCTTTGTTGATGGACGGTGCTGTGTGGGGTCTTTGTTGATGGACGGTGCTGCGTGGGGTCTTTGTTGATGGACGGTGCTGTGTGGGGTCTTTGTTGATCGATGGTGCTCTGTGGGGTCTTTGATGATGGACGGTGCTGTGTGGGGTCTTTGTTGATGGACGGTGCTGTGTGGGGTCTTTGATGATGGACGGTGCTCTGTGGGGTCTTTGTTGATGGACGGTGCTGCGTGGGGTCTTTGATGATGGGCGGTGCTGTGTGGGGTCTTAGTTGATGGACTGTGCTGTGTGGGGGCTTTGATGATCGGCGGTGCTGTGTGGGGGCTTTTTGGATGGACGGTGCTGTGTGAGGTCTTTGTTGATGGACGGTGCTGTGTGGGGTCTTTGTTGATGGACGGTGCTGTGTGAGGTCTTTGTTGATGGACGGTGCTGCGTGGGGTCTTTGTTGCTGGACGGTGCTGCGTGGGGTCTTTGTTGATGGACGGTGCTGCGTGGGGTCTTTGTTGATGGACGGTGCTGCGTGGGGTCTTTGTTGCTGGACGGTGCTGCGTGGGGTCTTTGTTGATGGACGGTGCTGCGTGGGGACTTTGTTGATGGACGGTGCTGTGTGGGGTCTCTGATGATGGGCGGTGCTGTGTAGCGTCTTTGTTGACGGACGGTGCTGTGTGGGGTCTTTGTTGATGGACGGTGCTGTGTGGGGGCTTTGTTGATGGGCGTTGCTGTGTGGGGTCTTTGATGATGGACGGTGCTGCGTGGGGTCTTTGTTGATGGACGGTGCTGCGTAGGGTCTTTGATGATGGGCTGTGCTGTGTAGGGTCTTTGTTGATGGACGGTGCTGAGTGAGGTCTTTGTTGATGGGCGGTGCTGTGTGGGGTCTTTGTTGATGGGCGGTGCTGTGTGGGGTCTTTGTTGATGGGCGGTGCTGTGTGGGGGCTTTGTTGATGGACGGTGCTGTGTAGGGTCTTTGTTGATGGACGGTGCTCTGTGGGATCTTTGTTGATGGACTGTGCTGTGTGTTGTCTTTGATGATGGACGGTGCTGTGTGGGGTCTTTGATGATTGACGGTGCTGTGTGGGGTCTTTGTTGATGAACGGTGCTGTGTGGGGTCTTTGTTGATGTACGGTACTGTGTGGGGTCTTTGTTGATGAACGGTGCTGTGTGGGGTCTTTGTTGATGGACGGTACTGTGTAGGGACTTTGTTGATGGACGGTGCTGTGTGGGGTCTTTGTTGATGGCCGGTGCTGTGTGGGGTCTTTGATGATGGGCGGTGCTGTGTGGGGTCTTTGTTGATGGACGGTGCTGTGTGGGGTCTTTGATAATGGACGGTGCTGTGTGGGGTCTTTGTTGATGGACGGAGCTCTGTGGGGTCTTTGTTGATGGACGGTGCTGTGTGGGGTCTTTGTTGATGGACGGTGCTGTGTGAGGTCTTTGTTGATGGACCTTGCTGTGTGGGGTCTTTGTTGATGGACGGTGCTGTGTGGGGTCTTTGATGATGGACGGTGCTGTGTAGGGTCTTTGATGATGGACGGTGCTGTGTAGGGGCTTTGTTGATGGACGGTGCTGTGTGGGGTCTTTGTTGATGGAAGGTGCTGTGTGGGGTCTTTGTTGATGGACGGTGCTGTGTGAGGTCTTTGTTGATGGGCGGTGCTGTGTGTGGTCTTTGATGATGGACGGTGCTGTGTGGTGTCTTTGATGATGGACTGTGCTGTGTGCGGTCTTTGTTGATGGACGGTGCTGTGTAGGGTCTTTGATGATGGACGGTGCTCTGTGGGGTCTTTGATGATGGACGGTGCTGTGTGGGGTCTTTGTTGATGGACGGTGCTGTGTGGGGTCTTTGATGATGGACGGTGCTCTGTGGGGTCTTTGATGATGGACGGTGCTGTGTGGGGTCTTTGATGATGGACGGTGCTGTGTGGGGTCTTTGTTGATGGACGGTGCTGTGTGGGGTCTTTGATGATGGACGGTGCTGTGTGGGGTCTTTGATGATGGGCGGTGCTGTGTGGTGTCTTTGTTGATGGAAGGTGCTGTGTAGGGTCTTTGATGATGGGCGGTGCTGTGTGGGGTCTTTGTTGATGGACCTTGCTGTGTGGGGTCTTTGTTGATGGACGGTGCTGTGTGAGGTCTTTGTTGATGGACGGTGCTGTGTGGGGTCTTTGTTGATGGACGGTGCTGTGTAGGGTCTTTGATGATGCGCGGTGCTGCGTGGGGTCTTTGTTGATGGACGGTGCTGTGTGGGGTCTTTGTTGATGGAATGTGCTGTGTGGAGTCTTTGATGATGGACGGTGCTCTGTGGGGTCTTTGTTGATGGACGGTGCTGTGTGGGGTCTTTGATGATGGACGGTGCTGTGTAGGGTCTTTGATGATGGACGGTGCTCTGTGGGATCTTTGTTGATGGACGGTGCGGTGTGGGGTCTTTGATGATGGACGGTGCTGTGTGGGGTCGTTGTTGATGGATGGTGCTGTGTAGGGTCTTTGTTGATGGACGGTGCTGTGTGGGGTCTTTGTTGATGGACGGTGCTGTGTGGGGTCTTTGATGATGGACGGTGCTGTGTGGGGTCTTTGTTGATGGACGGTGCTGTGTGGGGTCTTTGTTGATGGACGGTGCTGCGTGGGGTCTTTGTTGATGGACGGTGCTGTGTGGGGTCTTTGTTGATGGACGGTGCTGCGTGGGGTCTTTGTTGATGGACGGTGCTGTGTGGGGTCTTTGTTGATCGATTGTGCTCTGTGGGGTCTTTGATGATGGACGGTGCTGTGTGGGGTCTTTGTTGATGGACGGTGCTGTGTGGGGTCTTTGATGATGGACGGTGCTCTGTGGGGTCTTTGATGATGGACGGTGCTCTGTGGGGTCTTTGATGATGGACGGTGCTGTGTGGGGTCTTTGATGATGGACGGTGTTGTGTGGGGTCTTTGTTGATGGACGGTGCTGTGTCAGGTCTTTGATGATGGGCGGTGCTGTGTGGGGTCTTTGATGATGGACGGTGCTGCGTGGGGTCTTTGTTGATGGACGGTGCTGTGTAGGGTCTTTGTTGATGGACGGTGATGCGTGGGGTCTTTGTTGATGGACGGTGCTGTGTGGGGTCTTTGATGTTGGACGGTGCTGTGTGGGGGCTTTGTTGATGGGCGTTGCTGTGTGGGGGCTTTGTTGATGGACGGTGCTGCGTGGGGTCTTTGTTGATGGACGGTGCTGCGTGGGGTCTTTGTTGATGGACGGAGCTCTGTGTGGTCTTTGTTGATGGACGGTGCTGTGTAGGGTCTTTGATGATGCGCGGTGCTGCGTGAGGTCTTTGTTGATGGACGGAGCTGTGTGGGGTCTTTGATGATGGACGGTGCTTTCTGGGGTCTTTGTTGATGGACGGTGCTGTGTGGGGTCTTAGTTGATGGACGGTGCTGTGCAGGGTCTTTGATGATGGACGGTGCTGTGTAGGGTCTTTGATGATGGACGGTGCTGTGTGGGGTCTTTGTTGATGGACGGTGCTGTGTGGGGTCTTTGTTGATGGACGGTGCTGCGTGGGGTCCTTGTTGATGGACGGTGCTGTGTGGGGTCTTTGTTGATGGACGGTGCTGCGTGGTGTCTTTGTTGATGGACAGTGCTGTGTGGGGTCTTTGTTGATCGACGGTGCTCTGTGGGGTCTTTGATGATGGACGGTGCTGTGTGGGGTCTTTGTTGATGGACGGTGCTGTGTGGGGTCTTTGTTGATGGACGGTGCTGTGTGGGGTCTTTGTTGATGGACGGTGCTGCGTGGAGTCTTTGATGATGGACGCTGCTGTGTGGCGTCTTTGTTGATGGACGGAGCTCTGTGGGGTGTTTGTTGATGGACGGTGCTGCGTGGGGTCTTTGTTGATGGACGGTGCTGTGTGGGGTCTTTGATAATGGACGGTGCTGTGTGCGGTCTTTGTTGATGGACGGTGCTGCGTGGGGTCTTTGTTGATGGACGGTGCTGTGTGGGGTCTTTGTTGATGGACGGTGCTGTGTGAGGTCTTTGTTGATGGATGGTGCTGTGTGGGGTCTTTGTTGATGGACGGTGCTGCGTGGGGTCTTTGTTGATGGACCGTGCTGTGTGGGGTCTTTGTTGATGTACGGTGCTGTGTGAGATCTTTGTTGATGGACGGTGCTGTGTGGGGTCTTTGTTGATGGACGGTGCTGCGTGGGGTCTTTGATGATGGGCGGTGCTGTGTGGGGTCTTAGTTGATGGACTGTGCTGTGTGGGGGCTTTGATGATCGGCGGTGCTGTGTGGGGGCTTTTTTGATGGACGGTGCTGTGTGAGGTCTTTGTTGATGGACGGTGCTGTGTGGGGTCTTTGTTGATGGACGGTGCTGTGTGAGGTCTTTGTTGATGGACGGTGCTGCGTGGGGTCTTTGTTGCTGGACGGTGCTGCGTGGGGTCTTTGTTGATGGACGGTGCTGCGTGGGGTCTTTGTTGATGGACGGTGCTGCGTGGGGTCTTTGTTGCTGGACGGTGCTGCGTGGGGTCTTTGTTGATGGACGGTGCTGCGTGGGGACTTTTTTGATGGACGGTGCTGTGTGGGGTCTCTGATGATGGGCGGTGCTGTGTAGCGTCTTTGTTGACGGACGGTGCTGTGTGGGGTCTTTGTTGATGGACGGTGCTGTGTGGGGGCTTTGTTGATGGGCGTTGCTGTGTGGGGTCTTTGATGATGGACGGTGCTGCGTGGGGTCTTTGTTGATGGACGGTGATGCGTAGGGTCTTTGATGATGGGCTGTGCTGTGTAGGGTCTTTGTTGATGGACGGTGCTGAGTGAGGTCTTTGTTGATGTGCGGTGCTGTGTGGGGTCTTTGTTGATGGGCGGTGCTGTGTGGGGTGTTTGTTGATGGGCGGTGCTCTGTAGGGTCTTTGTTGATGGACGGTGCTCTGTGGGATCTTTGTTGATGGACTGTGCTGTGTGTTGTCTTTGATGATGGACGGTGCTGTGTGGGGTCTTTGTCGATCGATGGTGCTGTGTAGGGTCTTTGTTGATGGACGGTGCTGTGTGGGGTCTTTGTTGATGGACGGTGCTGTGTGGGGTCTTTGATGATGGACGGTGCTGTGTGGGGTCTTTGATGATGGACGGTGCTGTGTGCGGTCTTTGTTGATGGACGGTGCTGTGTTGGGTGTTTGATGATGGACGGTGCTCTGTGGGGTCTTTGATGATGGACGGTGCTGTGTACGGTCCTTGTTGATGAACGGTGCTGTGTGGGGTCTTTGTTGATGGACGGTGCTGTGTGGGGTCTTTGTTGATGGACGGTACTGTGTAGGGTCTTTGTTGATGGACGGTGCTGTGTGGGGTCTTTGTTGATGGACGGTGCTGTGTGGGGTCTTTGATGATGGGCGGTGCTGTGTGGGGTCTTTGTTGATGGACGGTGCTGTGTGGGGTCTTTGATAATGGACGGTGCTGTGTGGGGTCTTTGTTGATGGACGGAGCTCTGTGGGGTCTTTGTTGATGGACGGTGCTATGTGGGGTCTTTGTTGATGGACGGTGCTGTGTGAGGTCTTTGTTGATGGACCTTGCTGTGTGGGGTCTTTGTTGATGGACGGTGCTGTGTGGGGTCTTTGATGATGGACGGTGCTGTGTGGGGTCTTTGATGATGGACGGTGCTGTGTAGGGTCTTTGATGATGGACGGTGCTGTGTAGGGGCTTTGTTGATGGACGGTGCTGTGTGGGGTCTTTGTTGATGGAAGGTGCTGTGTGGGGTCTTTGTTGATGGACGGTGCTGTGTGGGGTCTTTGTTGATGGTCGGTGCTGTGTGGGGTCTTTGATGATGGGCGGTGCTGTGTGGGGGCTTTGTTGATGGACGGTGCTGTGTGGGGTCTTTGATGATGGACGGTGCTGTGTAGGGTCTTTGATGATGGATGCTGCTCTTCTATGGCAACGTTTCCGGAAGATGTGTTCATTGAGCCGGATCAACCACCTTTTTCGTGGAGCTCTCCGCTCAAAGCCGTCACGCAGCAAGTCAGCAGGCTGACAACGACACATTCTGAAAAGTTTGTCCAGGGTTCTGATGACCTGTCGGATCTCCGGAGAGCCCCGGGAAAGGGAACGCACTGCCGTGCAGTTTTACTTTCCAAGTATATTCGTATGATGAACATGTTTGAGAAAGAAATCTTATTCTCCTACTGCCAATTTAAGGGTCTTCCTCATTTATCATTTTCCACGCCTCCATATCACAGATTATTCAAAACACGTGTTAATAGGAGGTGGTTTGCCAGATGATTAGAGCTTTCATCCCTATTGCCTCATTGCTGACCAAGGCGTTTGCCTAGGCTAGCCCGACATGTCCGCCTTTGGTGCGTATCTCAATATTGCCTCGGCAAGTATTGATCGAACTGTCTTTCAAAATACATTAATGTGCCCAGCTGGACTTCTTTCTGGGCAACTAATTTCAAGTCTGCAGCACCCCTGATGGGAACAAGTAGCCCCCTCAGGTTCCTTTTCATTCTTACCCCTCTCATCGGAACTGATGTGCTCTCGGTTTCTGTGCAGCACCAAACCCACAACCCCACTTTGCGGAAATGGCGGGGAATTAAAAAAAAAGGTGATTAACACTATCTATGCTTCTGACGATTTAACATCCAAGACGATGCGCCACAGGGGGCTGCTGCATCTTGCCTTCCACCATGTCTCTGAGGGCAGCGATTGCTGCGATGCCAATCCCCAAAAGAGAGGTTGACCATAAATAGATTCGTCGATGATTTTTCTGACGTGTCCTTCCATCGACCAGAACGGGACCTGTTCTGACTCTGGCCGCAAAGACGAGGTGGATGAGTATGACGAAAAAAACAATTCATTCTGCAGATACTTGTAAATCCTAAGCAGCACAGGCGAAGTACTGAAGGAACTGAACAGGTCAGACAGCTCCGACGGAGGAGAATAAAGTTCCTGCGTTCGAATGTAAACTCTTCATCTGTACTTGTATGACTGCTCTGTTCCGTGCCCGTGGTCTTACATGCAGGGAGTTGTCGTGGGTTACATTCCGAGAGTAAAAAAAAATGGGGCTCAGGGGCATCATGACGCAGGTTGATGACCAATTTAACCATCGCCAGAGACATTCATCTTGAATTATCCTCTCCTACAGGAGAAACTTGAGCAATATCTCAATAAAGCAATCACAAATCATCTTCTTCTCTCAGTTCCTCAGTTTCCTGCTCTCAGAATAAGTATTTCTTTTAAAAAAATCCAGAACGAAGGTGATTTCCTCCTTTTTCAAAGACAGGGTCTTCCCTTCGTCCACCATGAACGCCGCCCCCAACCACAGCTCTTTCATTTCACGCACGTTTGCTCTTACCCCATCCTTCCAGGACCCTACCAGGGAAATGGCGTACCTCTTCTCCTCACCTACCACTCCACCAGGCTCACGTCCAGCACTTAATATTTGGGAACTTCCTCCACTTTCAACGGGATCCCACCACCAAGCACATCGGTCCCACCTCCCGACCCCAACTTTCTGCTTTCAGAAGCGATCGCTCCCTACACGACTCCCTTGTCCATTCGTCCCTCCCCACGGCTGTCCCTCATGACTCATCTTTGCAGTCGGAACAAGTACTGCAGCTGGCCCTACAGTTCCTCCCTCACTGCAATTCAGGACCGGAAACAACCATTCCAGGTGAGACGCCCATTCACCTGTGACGTATACTGTGCCATGGTGCTCCCTCTGTGGCCTCCTGCACATCGGACAGTCCCGCTGTAATTTCGGAGGCCGCTTCGCCCAGCACCTATGCTCCGCCCGCCAGAAGAAGGATCTCTCAGTGGCCACCCACTTAAATTCCACTGGGCATTCACATTCTGATATGTCAATCCATTGGCTTCTCTACTGTCTCGATGAAGCCTCACTCAAGGTTGGAGACACAACACCTTATATTCCATCTGAGTATACTCCGCCCTGATGGCATGAACATAGATTCCAGGATCAGAATCAGATCAGGTTTATATACACCGCCATGTGTCGTGAAATTTGTAAACATAGCATCAGCAGTCAATGCAATGCATCATATAAAAAAAGAAGAAAATAAACAAACAGACAAATCCTATATCATTTACAGTACACGTATAAAGAATAGATTAAAAATCGTGCAAAAGCAAAGATAATATATATTAAAAAAACAAGTGAAGTGGTGTTCACGGGTTCGATGTCCACTCAGGAATTGGACGGCATAGGGGAAGAATCGATGCGTGTGTGCCTTTAGGCGTCTGTACCGCCTACTTGATTTGTAACAGTGAAAGAAAATGGCATGCCGTGGGTGCTGGGTGTCCGTAATAATGGACGCTCCCTTTCTGAGACACCACTCATTGAAGATGTCCTGGGTACCTTGTAGGCAAGACGATTAAGTTGGAGCTGACTAAATTTAATACCACCTTCAGCTTCTTTCGGTCCTGTGCAGTAGCCACCCCTCCCCTCCGCATACCGGACAGTGATGCAGCCTGTCACACTGCTGTCCACGGTACATCTGTAGAAATTTTTGAGTGCTTTTCGTTGACTTAGCAAATCTGATCAAACTCATAATGAAGTTTAGTCGCTGTCTTTCCTTCTTTGTAACTGCATCGATAAGTTGGGACCAGCTTAGGTCATCAGACACCTTGACTCCCCAGGAAGCTGAAACTGCTCACTCGCTCCACTCTTTTTAAAGACAGCCTGGCATCGGCGTCCAAGACAGAGAGCACAGGGTCGCAGCTGTAGCCGTGGTCTCCCTTTCAAAGCGGGCATAGATGACGTTGAGTTCATCTGGTAGTGAGACATCCCTGCCATTCATGCTATTGCGTTTTGCTTTGTCGGAAGTAAAGTTGTCTGACATCCGATGTCGCCTCCAACCTCGTTCGAAATTGTCCTTCGGCCTTGAAATAGCCCTGTGCAGATCATACCTGGTTTTCTCGTTCAGACCCGGGTCGCCAGCAATGAATGCCACAGATCTACCCTTCAGCAGATGACCCACCTCATTTTTTTTCTTTTTTTAATTGAATTTTCAAATAGGTTAGGAAAGAAAAAATAAAATTATCGACCCTTCGCCCTCCCCTTAACCCCTCCCCCTAACATATCCCGATAGAAAAAAAAAAGAAAAAAGAAAGAAAGAAAGAAAAAAGAAAAAGAAAGAATGCCTGGATATCGGAAGATCCCCACATGCTCCATGGGGTTCATAATAGCTTTAATATGTATATTTCTTTCTTTCCCCAGATAACCAATAATTTTATCTTCGGAGCACCTATATATTTACTCCTATTTTTTTGTAAATAACGGCGCCAAATTTTCAGAAATATTTCATATTTATCTCTTAAATTATAAGTATTTTTCCAGTGGAATGCAGCTAAAAATATCAGTCTTCCAACGATCTATACTTAAGTATGAATCCGATTTCCGAGTGACTGCCTTTTTGGCTACTGTCAATGCAATTTTTATGAATTCTTTCCGATATTTCTTCAATTTGGGTTTCGGTTTTATCCCTTCAATATCGCCTAATAAAAATAATTTTGGATGGTGTGGATGTTGTATTCCAATATTTTTTTCCAATAAAACACTTAAATTTGTCCAAAAAGGTTGAATTTTAGAACAAAACCAAGCAGAGTGTAAAAAGTACCAATTTCTTGATTACATGACCCACCTCCTGATTTATCCACGGCTTTTGGTTTGGGAAATGCCAGCAAGTCTTTGTACGCACACCTTCAACCACACAGGTTTTAATGTAGTCGGTAACAACTGCAGCGTACTCACCCAGATTCAACAGCGAATCTCGGAATAGAGTCCTGACCACCGATTCAAATCGGTCCTGTAGGCGCTCCTGTCCTCTCCCTGACAATACCTCCTTCGTCACCCCTACTGGTGCCGCAGTCTTCAGTCTCTGCCTACACTCAGGGAGTAAAAGTCGATCTTCCGTTTAATGCATTCAGCATTCCACATTCCCTTTTTCTGCATTTGGCCTTATCTCCTTGCCCTACCCATCTCCTCCCTCTGGAGGTCAACCCAAGCCCCCTCTATTTTCTTTCCTCCGTGGCCTTCTGTCCTCTCCTATCAGACTCCACCTTCTGCAACCCTGTATCTCTACCACCAATCAACTGCCCATTGCTTTACTTCGTCGTTCCCCTCTTCCCGGGTTTACCTATCACATGGTGTTTCTCTTCCCACTCAGCAACCATCCCCCCCCCCCCGACCCTACCACCACCGTTTAATTCTATTTCCCCAGTTTTTTTCTCTCTGGTTCTCGGCCAGAAACTTCGACTGTATTTCTTTCCATAGATGCTGCCTGGCCTGCTGAGTTCCACTAGCATTTCGTGCTTGTTGCTCGGATCTCCAGCATCTGCAGATTCTCTCTTGTTTGTAAATCATGAAGCGTGTGTAGAAGCACGTTCAGAAAGGTGAGTGAATCGAGCGATAAGAGGAAGGGCTTGGAGAACGTCTGGAGGGGATGACATACACCTAGATTGAATGCGGGTCTAATTTGTTGGCAGAGCAGCCGTGTTTTCTGCAACCAGAGCAGCAAAGTGACGCAACGTTAGAATTCAATTGACACATTACGCAGCGGTCAGACTGGGGGATTACCTGATGATATACTCGTGTTACGAAACCGAGGAACTGAAACAAAAATGCAGAACGAATTAATCAAGATGAAAGTGAGCAAAGCAACCAGTGTGGAATCCGACATTGCTGTCCCCCTTTTTTTTTTCTCTCGTACGAGCAGTTTTCCATGTGGCCGAGACTGCAGGGGACTGAGTGCCTCAAGCAGAGGCGGTTATTAAATCATTAGCAATATTGGTCATCACAAGCAGAGAGTGATGGCGCTATTGGTATATTTATAATTGGTAACCAGTGAGTAGACATGTCCCGCTGCTGTCGCTAGGCGGCGCCTCGTGATCTGTTGCACTCACTGAAAACATGGGTGGGAGAGCGGAAGCTCGCCTGAACGGATGTCATGTGGAAATTGGTGCTGTTTTCAGAGCGAGAAGTGCAACTGCCCGTCTCGGAACAAAATGTTCAAAAGTTAAAATTAGATTACAGAAGAACGCACATGCCGCCATTCAGTATTTTAAACTTGTCCCCTTGTAGTCATTTAGAGGTGAAAAAAGTCTAATTTTACCAAAGAGGAACTGTACAAAAAGTCGTAACACTCAAGTGTAAAATGTACTGTGTTTTCCGGAGCCAAGCCTACTCCGGACGAGGAGGTGAACTATGAGACCTGGAGCGAGCATACGTCTTTGATGTTGGAGGAGTGGGCAGGCTCGGAGTAGGAGAAGAGGCAGCGATTGGTGGGAAGTTTGAGGGGTTCGGCAGCCAAAACAGTCCGGGAGTTGAAAGCTGAAAAGCCTGGGGCTTCAGTGGAGGAATGTATAGAAGTTTTGAAGAGAGCGTTTGGGTTGTCAGGGGAACCCTGGCTGCTTTTAGCAGAGTTCCAACGCCTGGAACAACGGAGAGGGGAAAAGCTCTCCGAGTACATATTTAGGATAGAGGGGATGCTCTCGGGGCTGCGGCGCCGGGCGGTAGTGAAGGCGCCTGACGTGGCAAGCGTGAGGATGAGTCAGATATTCAGTGGCTCTCTGGAGGAGGACAAGGTGGCGTGGACTATCCGACAGGCTTATAGGAAAGGCCCCCCTCCATCGTTCGGGCAACTGATTAGAGAGGTGCGGGAGGAAGAGAGAGCGTTGAGGCGGAAAAGGGGGCTCGGTCCACCGGGAGAGATCCTCAGCGATACAGGAAGTGATGGCTGGGTGAAGGACTGAAAACCTCCAGGGGAGTAGGGACCCCCCTTCAGGAGGGGAAGGACAGGGGAGGTACCCAATCCCGGGGGCGGCCCGTGCAGTGGGTTGGGAGCGGGAGCCGTCCTGGGAGAGGAGGGGCTGCTGGCAGCGTGTGCTTTAATTGTGGGAAAGAGGGGCATTTCAGGCGGGACTGTTGGCGGCCAAGCGTGTGCTATAGCTGTGGAGAGGAGGGACACTTTAGGTGGGATTGTGAGAGACAAGGAGTCCCACGGAGGGCAAGCCCCCCTGCGACTAAGAAGGGAGAGGTGTCGGGAAACTTAGGAGAGGCTCAGTGAGTGAACGGACTGGAGCCTCTGGAGGAACACGTTCCCAGAGATCAGCCAGGGGACCACCGGGTGCCCACGCCTCTATTCCGGATGGGCTGGTAGGACCCCATGCCAGTGTGGGTCTACGGATAGAGGGAGTTTACGCGAAAGCCGTTCTGGATACGGGATCGCAGGTGACCTTATTGTACCGGTCGTTCTACAACCAATATCTAAAGCATTTGCCCGTATCCCCATTTGACGCGCTGCAGATTTGGGGTGTGAGCGAGGGTGACTACACGTACGATGGGTACCTATCAGTGAGATTGGAGTTCTCGGAGGGCGATGTGGGAGTGTCTGAAGCTATTGAGACGTTGGTGTTGGTGTGTCCAGACCCGGTGGAAACCGGTGGTGCTGCCCTCCTGGTGGGGACTAACTACCCCGTTGTGCGACGGCTCCTGGGTGCTTGTAAGGAGAAAATGGTAGAACACTTTCTGGAGACCCTCTCGGTGCATCCAGTGTCTCGAGCGGTATTCGAAGAAGGGGTTTCCCCCCAAGGGCTGGACCCGGAGTGTAAGCGAGGGACGGTGTTGTGTACGTCAGCGAGACCCAACGTGATCCGACCAGGGGAGGTAGCCCGCGTAATGGGGACCCCCAGATTCCCAGGAGTGCCGACGGGCGAAGCCCTGTTAGTAGACGCCCCGGACGATCTTGAAGGGGAGACAGGATTTCCGGCGGGGGCGCTGGTGAGGCCCGAAGTGCAGAGACCAGGGGTGGTACATGCGAGGCGTATAGCTATAGGTGTCAGGAACACCACGGCAAGAGAAATCACCTTTAAGAGGGGAATGCCGCTGGCACATCTGTTCCCGGTGACGGTAATGTCTAGCGCACCAGTGAGGACCCCTAACGGGGAGGGGTTGGAGCATCCAAGGGAGCTGACCACTGAAGTCTTTAACTTCGGGGATTCTCCTGTGTCGCCGGAGTGGAAACGCAGGCCAGTGGAGAAGGTGCTGAAGATGGAAGCTGTTTGTTCTCGGAGCGAGTTTGATGTGAGCTGCTCCAAAAGCACTCGCCACACCATCCGGGTGACGGAGGACACCCCGTTCAGAGAGAGATCCCGGCGGCTGGCCCCTGCAGATGTTGAGGACGTGCGGCAGCACTTGTGCAAGTTGAAAGAAGCCGGATTCATAGCTGAGTCTCAAATTCCTTATGCGTCCCCAATAGTGTTGGCACGGAGGAAGAATGGGAGGGTGCGCATGTTTGTTGACTACAGGACTTTGAATCGGCGAACTGTCCCTGATCAATATACCGTCCCGAGGGTCGAGGACGCGTTGGCCTGCCTGAGCGGTGCGAAGTGGTTCAGTGTGCTGGATTTAAGGAGTGGGTATTACCAGATCCTGATGAGTGAAGGCGATAAAGAGAAGACGGCATTTATCTGCCCACTGGGGTTCTTTCAGTTCGAACGAATGCCCCAAGGCATATCGGCGGCCCGAGCCACCTTCCAGAAGCTCATGGAGAGGACTGTGGGGAATATGAATCTGTTGGAGGTGCTGGTGTACCTGGACGATTTGATAGTGTTTGGATTGACTTTGGAGGAACATGAAGAGCGGCTGTTAAAGGTATTAAGCCGGCTTAAGGAGGAAGGGCTGAAGCTTTCCCTGGACAAATGCCAATTCTGCAAGTCGTCGGTCAGCGACGTCGGCCATATCATTTCGCGAGAGGGAGTGGCTACTGATCCAACCAAGATAGAGGCCGTGACCACCTGGCCGAGACCACAGAAAGTGGGCGTTCTGCGCTCATTTTTGGGGTTCTGTGGGTATTACCGCCGATTCGTGAAAGGATACGCCAGAATGTGTCATCCGTTGACTCAGCTGTTGTGTGGCTATCCCCCGGTGGGGAAGAAAAGGAAGGGGGACTGGAGGCAAGACGCTGGAGGATACTGGAACCTGGCAGAACCTTTTGGTTCGAGATGGGATGATCAATGTGAAGAGGCGTTCCGATCATTGAAAATGGCACTGACCCAGGCCCCGGTGTTGGCTTTTGCCGATCCCCAGAAGCCATATGTGCTGCACACGGATGCCAGTCGAGAGGGTCTCGGGGCTGTTCTGTACCAGGAGCATGGCAAAGCATTGAGGCTGGTAGCCTTTGTCAGTCGAAGCTTGTCGCCATCGGAGAGAAACTATCCCACTCACAAGTTGGAGTTCCTGGCGCTGAATTGGGCGGTGGTCGACAAGTTGGGCGATTACCTGTACGGAGCCAAGTTTGAGGTGAGAACGGATAACAATCCTCTCACTTATATTTTGACTTCGGCTAAGCTGGATGCCACAGGACATCGGTGGCTGGCGGCCTTGTCGGTGTTTGATTTCAGACTGAAGTACCGCCCAGGAAGCAAGAATGTTGATGCGGATGCTTTGTCACGTTGGGAGCCGGGGGAACAGGAGAAGGACGAGGAGTGGGAGAGTGGCCCTGCCCCTGGAGTGAAGGCCATGTGTCAGCTCGCTATCACCGTGAAGGCCGAGGGAAGAGGGAGGCTGGAACGAGCCGTGGACCATTTGGAGATTTTTGACGACGCCATACCCCTAGCTTACTGTGACCTGACCGCACCGCGGACTGAACAGTTGCCGGAACTGAGTCCGGGGGAAGTGGCAGCTGCTCGGCAGAATGACCCGGGTCTTGGCACTGTGTGGAGAGCGGTCGAGAAGGGGGATGTGGAGTTGGCTGAGAAGGCGAAACACCCGTCCGTGCCTCTTTTATTGAAGGAGTGGTCTCAGTTAAAGTTAAAGATCCAAATCTTGAACCGAGTCACGGCGCCTCCGGACCAACCCTGCCGTTGGCAACTGGTCCTGCCGGAGAAGTATCGGCAGACTGTACTCCAGGCCTTCCATGATGATTCCGAACACTTGGAGGTGGAAAAGACCTATGGATTACTCAAAGACCGGTTCTACTGGCCCCGGATGAGGGGGGAGGTTGAAGAATACTGTAGGCGATGCAGTCGTTGCATGCGGAGGAAGACCCTGCCAGAGTCGGCGGCTCCAATGTCGCACTTGAAGAGTGCGGGACCTCTGGACCTGGTATGTATGGATTTTCTGTCGATTGAGCCTGACACCAGCAACACCGCGAATGTCTTAGTCATCACCGACCACTATGTATGGATTTTCTGTCGATTGAGCCTGACACCAGCAACACCGCGAATGTCTTAGTCATCACCGACCATTACACTCGCTATGCTCAGGCATTTCCCACTAAGGATCAGAAGGCGACGACAGTGGCGAAGGTCTTATGGTAGAAGTATTTTGCTTATTATGGCCTTCCCAGGCGAATCCATAGTGATCAGGGGCGGGACTTTGTGAGCTGCCTTATCCATGAATTACTGACTATGCTTGGGGTTGAGAAATCCAGGACCCCCTTATAAACCACAGGTTGATCCTCAGCCAGAGAGGTTCAACAGGACACTGTTGGACATGCTCGGGAAGCTGGAGATTGGGCAGAAAAATAAGTGGAGTCGGCATATTGGACAATTGGTTCACTGTTACAATTGTACTCGCAATGATGCTACAGGGTATTCGCCCTATTATCTGATGTTCGGGCGGGAAGCAAGGTTGCCCATTGACGTGTTTTGGGGCTGAAGTGGGTGAATTACCCAGGAAGCCCTATCTAAAGTATGTGTCCGATAGGAGGAGGGAGTACGAGTTGACAGAGCCGGCGGCTACCAAACAAAATCAGAGGAATAGGATGATATATGACCAAAAGGTGAAGTTTGTCCAATTATTGCCGGGCGACCGGGTCCTTTTACGGAATTTGGGACTCCCTGGTAAGCACAAGTTGGCAGATCGATGGGCGGCCAGCCCCGATGTAATAGAGAGCCAGATGCCGAATCTACCAGTTTACCGGGTGAAACCTGAGGATGGGAATGGGCCTATCAAGGTACTCCATCGGAATCACCTGCTGCCCCTGGGTCAAGCGGTGCGGGTAGACAAGGAGCCAGAGTGGGAGGTTTCGCCTCGTACAAGGAGTCTGCGAGGGCACGGAGCGAGGGAAGAGGCCGCTGCTGAAGAGCCGGGACGGGTCCTTAACCCGGGAATGGATACCGATTCGGAAGATGACGACTCAGATGAGTGGCCCCTGTTCCCATTCGCTGGCGCTCCAGTACCAGAAGAGGAGGCTCCTGGCCCTTCCCATACTGAATTGGGCGAGAGGAGGGAAGGTGTTGATGGTCAGATGGAGAGATAGCCAGCATTGGGCGAAGAGAGGGTGGAACCCGAGCGTGAGCCGGAGGGTTCTCAGGTGAGGGGGGATCCCCATGAGGGAGGGTGTGAGGGTCTGACAGGTAGACCTGGGGTGTCCGAGACAGTGGGTTCGCAGGTGAAGAGGGAGCCCAGTGGGGCAGAAGGGGTATGGAGATCTCAGAGGATTAGGCGCCCCCCGGAGCGGTTGACATACGTGGTGCCAGGAGAACCGAGTGTGATTTCTACTGCTCTGTGTAGTTATGTCGCTGCTTTCTGCAACTGGGTTGGGTTTTGTGTGTTGCAAGAAGCTTTGGGGAACTCTGGTAATGTCATGAGGGCATGACATTTGCTGGTGGGGGGAGAATGTACAATGTACTGTGTATGTTACTCAAAATGTCTTCATTGGGTTGTTAAGAGTGGGAATCCTTCTTTGTCTGATAAGTGTTTTCTCTTGCAGTTGTTTAGCTTTAGACTTGCTGATATGGGGATTAGTATTCATTTGTTAACCAACGGGGAATGTTATTTTGTCTTGTGAGGATGGGAGCTTGGGGGGGTTTTCGCGGTTTTTTTCAGGGAAGTCGGGAAGAAGACGCCGAGGAAGGTGGACGTGCGCCGCACTGCTTGGTCGACCACCGGAGAATTAAAATATGGAAGAAATCATCTAACCGGAATGGGTCAAGAATATCGGAAGTGGACAGTCCAATTGTCATTGTCCTTGCTGTGTGCTTGAAGGAATGGAGTCTGCCATTTTGTGAAGCGGCTTTATCACATCCATTTTGTGAACTGCTAGATAAATTTGTTCTTGTTCTTAGAGAAATATCAGATCAATTCAACATGGAATTTCTGCTGTCGTTCTGATAAACACAAGATCAAACTCTGCCAAACTGTGTACAACGGCAGTTTTGCTGAAGTAATCTCGGTATTTGGTTGACCTAGATTTACTGATTAGAAAAAATTCCAGAGTCGAAGAAAGCAAAATAATTCAGCTGAGGCAGGAAGTTGTGTAACACTCGACTGCATCCAATGGGGCTGATTTTAGTTCAGTCAGATGACTTTGAGCGAACAATATTTAAGTGCAATATTTAAACACATTAGAAGTAGTTTAAAATATGGAAAGTCAAATGCAAAGGCAGGAGAAGTCCGGAGATTAACCATCGCAAGAAAACACCTCCATGACAGTGAAAAAAACAAACCATCTTCTATCCAACGGAAGATCCTCTCTTTCACTGTTGCGAATTGGAAAAATGGATTCAGTGAGAATTGCTTAATTGTGAATAGTAGAATTCATGTCCTAAGTTGTTGGCCACGGGTAAACATAGCTAAGTTGTTGTTCCAGCAAAGACAATAAAGTGCGAACTTCAATTAATTGAGACTTGCGTCGTGAGTGTGCTAAACTAGTTCAGTTGATCAATAGCCAACCAAGGGGATCGATACAGCGGGCAGACCGTATATTTTCCCAGGGTTGTAATGTCTCTTACCGGGGGACACACAATGAAGGTGAGATTCCTTGAGAAAGTGAGCGCAAAGGAAGATGAAGAAGAGAGATCTGCACTGTTGTTTGGTTCAGTAATATTCAGAGTATTGCCGAAGCAGATGACCAAAGGATTACATTGGTTCTGGGAGCTTCCTCCAGGCTTCCTTGTATTCTATAGCGCAATAATTTCTCCGCTTTACTGACAATGTCTGGAAGACAAAGAGAGACCAACCTGTCTTTCAACAATGACTTCTACCTGCGACCTGCTTTGGCTCAATTAATATCCGCTATTCGGCGTTAGTATGTTAAGAGCAAGAGGATAAGATGTGAGAGAATAGGACCAATCAAGTGTGACAGTGGGAAAGTGTGTATGGAACCGCAGGAGATGGCAGAGGTAGTTAATGAATACTTTACTTCAGTATTCACTACGGAAAAGGATCTTGGCCATTGCAGGGATGACTTGCAGCGGGCCGAAAAGCTTGAGCATGCAGATATTAAGCAGGAGGATATGCAGGAGCTTTCAGAAAGCATCAAGTTGGATATCACCCGGACAGGACGGGATGTACCCTAGGCTGCTTTGGGATGTGAGGGAGGACATAGGCAAGCCTCTGCTGACGATCTTTGTATCATGAAATGAGGCGGGAGAGATTCCGGGGGAGTAGAGGGCGGCGGATGTTGTTTCAGTGTTCAAGAAATGGAGTAGAGATGGCTCAGGAAATTACAGACCAGTCAGTCTTACATCGGTAGTTGGTGAGTCGGCAGAGAAGATTTGAGATACAGGATTTATGAACATTTGGAGTGGCATAATATGATTAGGAATTATCAGCACGGCTCTGTGATAAGCAGGTCGTACCTTACGAGCCTGACTGAATTTTATGAGGATGTGACAATAGATAATAGGTGCAGGAGTAGGCCATTCGGCCCCTCTGGCCAGCACCGCCATTCACTGTGATCAAGGCTGATCATAAACAATCAGTACCCCGTTCCTGCTCTCTCCGCAGATCCCTTGACCCCGCTATCTATAAGAGCTCTATCTGACGAAACACATTGATGATGGAAAAGCAATAGATGTAGTGTATATGGATTTCAGCAAGGCACCTGACAAGGTACCACATGGGAGGTTTATTGAGAAAGTATGGATGCATGGGATGCAAGGGGAAATTGTTTTGTGGATACAGAACTGGCTTGCCCACAGAAGGCAAAGTGTGGTTGTAGACAGGTCATATTCTACTTGGAGATCGGTCACCAGTGGTGTGCCTCAGGGACCGTGGGACCCTTACTCTTCATGATTTTATAAATGATCTGGATGAAGAAGTGCAGGTATGGGTTAGTGAATTTGCTGATGGCACTAAAGTTGAAGGTGTGGATAATTTGGAGAGCTGTCAGAGGTTACAGCGGGACATTGATAAGATGCAAAAATGGGCTGAGAAGTGGCCGCGGTGGTTCATTTTGGTAGGTCAATTATAATGGCAGAATATAGCATTAATGGTAACTCTTGACAGTGTGCAGGATCAGAGGGATCTTGGAGTCCGAGTCCATAGGACACATAAAGCTGCTGCGCAGGTTGACTCTGAGTTGAGGAAAACATACGGTGCATTGGTATTTATCGATCGTGGGGTTGAGTTTAAGAGCCGAGAGGGAATGGTACAGTTATATAGGACACTAGTCAGACCCTTGTTGGAGTATTATGCTCAGTCTGGTCGCCTCACTACAGAAAGGATGTGGAAACCATAGAAAGGGTGCGGAGGAGATTTACCAGGATTTTGCCTGGATTGGGGAGCATGCCATATGAAAATAGGTTGAGTGAACTCGGCTGTTTCTCCTTGTAGCGAGAGAGGGTGAGAGGTGACCTGATAGTGGTGTATAAGATGTTGAGAGGCATTAATTGTGTGGGTAGTTAGAGGCTTTTTCCCAGAGATGAAAAGGCTAGCATGAGACGACACAGTCTTAAAGTGTTTGGGAGTATAAACGCGTGGAATGGGTTGCCAGCGAGGCTGGTGGCGGCGGATACGCTAGGGCCGTTTAACAGACTCCTGAACAGGCATATGGAACACAGAAGCATAGACGGCTATGGGCAATCCTAAGTAATTTCTCATGTAAAGAGATGTTCGGCACAAATTTGTGAGTCGAAGGGCTTGTATTGTAGGATTTCTATGTTTTATGTTGCTAACTTAGCTGCACACGGTGCTGAAATCAGAGCTTAGCCGCGTGATGTAGATCAGCAGTCCAAGCCCAGTAGCTACTTTTTAAGGCTCTTTGGGGGATCGTCAAGTTTGTGTCCTCCTGCCCTTCACTGTGCCACACTTGGGAGTTTGGGTGAGACTGGGGGAAACTCTATTCTGCCTAGCCAGGTCCCTGTAGGTGCTGCAGCGAGGTGGAGCGAAACACGGTCTGTGACAGGCGCGGGGAACCTCCCCTCGGATCCTTCCCAGTCCTGAAGAACGATCTCCGAGCAAAACGTGGAGTGTTTACTCTTAGACAAAAATGCTATCTGACCTGCCGGGTTTCTCCGGCGCCTTGCCTGTGTCGCTTCTTCCCCGTCCCTTGACATGTACCATCCGCCTGGCTTCCCCTATCACCACCAGGGGGCGCATTCCCCTCCTCAGCATTTTTGTTTTATTCTGGCATCTTGCATCCGTCCTTTGCCGTCCTCAAGAAGTGTGTCATCGAATGGAAGGTTTTATATGTCAGGAGCCTTCGATGGCTTTTTTCCCTCTGGGCCAGTGGTCAAAGCAGATCTGAAGGACGGTAGTGGGGATGGTCAATTGAACCTAACTAATTCTGAACAGTCTACATACACTGGACGTGGGGGTGGTGTTCCTTTCTTTGGGATCTGAGTGATGTTTCCCTTTAGAACAGAGCAATAGTGTCACAGAAAAACATCTATGTCCGCGCCGATGCATTAAACCCGCCTCATCCTTCCACCTGCACCCGGGCCATCGCCTTCCATACTCCTCCCATTAACGGATCTATCTAAATTTCCCTTAAATTTTAAAATCTAGCTTCATGCAGCACTTGTCCTTGCTGTTCATTCCACCCTCTCACAACGCCCCCCCCCCCCGACGAGTGTAGAACTTTCCCCTCATGTTGCTGTTAAACATCTCGCCTTTCACTCCGAACCCATGACCACAGCGGAATAAGCCTGCTTTCTATTACGCTGTCTATACCCCTCATATTTTTCAATACCTCTTTAAATCTCACCTCAATCTTCTACATGCCAAGGAATAAAGTCCGCACGTAGCCAATCTTGCCTTATAACTCAGATCTGCACTCCTTCAACCCGAGTTACTTGTTTTCTGCAGGAAAGTGTCAAATGTCTCTTCAACGTCCGCGTAAACAACATGCATTGCCTTGTCTTCATCAACTTTCCTCGTAATCTTCTCGAGATACTCTAGATGTTTGGTTAGACAAGACGTACCACAAAGAGCCATACTGACTACCTCAATCAGTCGCTGACTATTCAAATATTCATATATCTCGTTCCTGAGAGTACCATCCAGCAATTTTCCCACTATTGGTGTGAGGCTAATAAGCCTTTCATTTCCTGGTTACTTTAAGAGCTTTTATTAAACAGCGGATCAAATTTATCTAATCTCCACTCCTGCAGTATCTCACCTTTCGCTGAGGATGACTTAACTATCTGCACTTGGGCCCCTGAAATCTCTGCATTTGTCTCTCAAAAGGTCAAAGGGAACACGTTGCAAGGTCTTGGGGATTTATCCAGTCTAATTCAGAGGGCTGTGAAGAAGGTGAATATAAGAGCAGGAATGTGATGTTGAGGCTGTGTCAGGCACTCGTGAGACCATACTTGGAGTATTCTGTGCAGTTGTGGGCTCCTTATTTTGGAAAAGATATACTGACATTGAAGAGGGTTCAGAGAAGATTCACGACAATTATTCCAGGAATGAAAGGGTTACCGTATGAGGAACGTCTGGCAGCTCTTGAGTTGTATTCCCTGGAGTTCAGGAGAATGAGGGGGGATCTCATAGAAACATTTCAAATATGAAAATCCTGAACCGATGAGATATGGCAACGTTATTTCCCATGGTAGGGGATTCGAGTAGAAGATGGCCCGACTTCAGGATTGAAGGACGTCCTTTTAAAACTGAGATGCGGAGAAATCGCTTTAGTCAGAGGGTGGTAACTCTGTGAAATTTGTTGCCAGGAGCGGCTGTGGATGCCAAGTCATTGAGTGTATTTAAGGCAGGGTAGGTTCATGATTAGCCAGGCATTAAAGGGTATGGGTGAAAGCAGGAGAGTTGGAATGACCGGATGAAGTGGATCAGCCCATGATTGAATGGCGGAGCATACTCGATGGGCAGAATGGCCTACTTCTGCTCCTATATCTTAAGGTCTTATGGTCTTACGTCTAATTCGTCTCAAGACATTAAGCACCGTATCCCTGGTATGCTGTATTGGGTCCAGAAGATCCTTGCTGCCCTGCCTCAGTTCCATAGACCCGGTGTCCATCATCTGAGTTAATTCCAATGAATGAGAAAGCTCATGTAAGATCTCGCCATCTCTTTCGTGTAGATGCATAGATCACTGTGCAGACTTTTCAGAGGGCCAATTTTCTCCTTTGCAGTTCTTTGAGATGAGAGCAATTTCTTCAGGCAAATATGGGTTGATCTGTGGAATTCGTTCCCACAACGCGTAGTGGATGCTGCCGTTGGGTATATTTCCGGCAGAGATGAATATATTTTAGATGCCTACGCAGTTTCAGGATTACAGTACAAGTCAGGAATACGGAGTTGAGGAAATAAAAGGAAACAGCCATGAGTGAATGTTGGAGCACCCTCGATGGCCGAAGGACCCAGTTCTGCTCCTACTGTATATCTCATTTCCTACCATTACTGAACAAAGTCTCCTTCGCTTGCCACATCAGGTTTCGAGAAGAGCCAGGGACAATTACTGACTTGTCCACTGAGATCATTATATTTCTCTTCAATATTTACATATTCAGTGAGTTTTCATTTTAGGAACATTGGCCAGAAGTGATTTGTTATCCTTTGTATTGCTAACTTGCTTCATTGTCTCTCTGTTTCAAGTCAGACCTGCGGTGAGAGATTTTATTGGAAGAAAAGCCCACCACTGGAATCGAACCACTACCGAAGACGAGGGAACAGCAACATTTGAACCGGCCAGAGGTCTGTGAGCAACAAATGGAGAGAACCCTTCTGACTCGGAGTTACCATTGATTGAGTCAGGAGAAAGTTCGGTGAGTCTCATTTACTCAGACACTAGTCCTTTGCACAATATACATGTGCGCAAAGGAAGATATGAAAAAAGTTGGCGTGAGACTGAACGTGCCTAGAGGTACGAGTTATGCCTCTGTCAGACCAAGTTGCTAACATTCCAGTCTGGTAATGTGCTGGCAGCAACCCAGCTCGTCAAAGCCACTTCCATTCCCTCACAGTGTTTGCGCATTTCAAGGTATTACATCTTCTGAAGCGGTTTTTTGACAGTTCTGATGTTTCCTTACTAGGCTGCGTTACGTCATAGTCATCGCCAAATGCCAACGGGACGGTACTATGCTGCGTTGATCGCTTCTCTGTGGTCAAAACAGTCTTCATTCAAAACTGTGCAGGTCCTACTTAAGTCTCATATGATCATTTTTCTTTCTTCTTTCATATGTTTAAATATTTTTCCAAAGTGACATCTTTATTTTTCTCGAAGGTGTACTCTCAAACACCATCCTGGGTGATTTATGGTATTATTTTTAATTAACTTATTATCCCCTCTGCATTCCTACGTATCCTTTCGATACAATGTGTATCCTTGGACATTATCATCGGCCTTAATCTTTCAGCCTTGCTTCCGGGATGCCAGCAGCACCGTGCCAGCCAATCTGCAACTGCGCTGGAAGTTAATCTGCCTCATTCCATATACCGCGCGCATTCCGATACAATACCTCCAGTCCGGTATTCACCCCTTACGATTTTATCGCCTCATGCTCAACATTTTGATTCCTGACTTTGCATCAGGTCCTACCACCATTGGCCTCAACTAACTGCTCTGACACTGTCCTTCCCATCCCACTGCAACTCGAGTGTAAGCAACACCGTGAAGCATTAATAATCCTTCCCGCCGGGATACAAGTTCCTCTCCAATTTAATTGCAAAACGTCCCTTCTGCACGGGTCACGCCATCCCTGGAAGCGAGCCTAATACACCAAACATCTCATCCGCTCCATGCCACACCAAATCCTTAGCCACGTATTAAACCACAAAATCTTCCTATTCCTGGGCTCAGAATCTCGCCGCACGGCGAGCAATCCTGAGATCACAACACTGGAGGCCCCGCTCTTTAACTTAGCACCTAACTCCCTGAATACACTTGGCAGAATCTCGTCAGCCGTCCTACCTATGTTCCCCCTCCCTCTTCAGCATGCCGAGATCTCGATCCGAGTTATCCCGGACCCTGACACCCGGGAGACAACATATCACTCGCGAATCTCGTCATCGCCTACAGAGCCTTCTGTCCGTTCCCGTAACGAATGAATCCCAGAATCACCGTAGCTTGCCTGTTCTTCCCGACTGAATCTCAGAGGCAGACTAAGCGCCAGAGACCCAACCACTTTGTCCTTCCTCTGTTAGGTCACTCCTCAAACCACCCGCACTCTGACAGTATCCAAAGTGTTCAGAGTGGGACAGCGGGGTAGTCTGTACTGGCTCCTTAGCCCTTTACCCCTTCCTGACTGGCACACAGTATCTTGTGACCTCCACCTTGGATGTAACTACCTCTTCTATGTGTCCTATCTGCCACACCTTCACCCTCCCGAATAATCGGGAGTTAATCTACTTCCAGCTCCAGCTCCTTAAAGAGGTTTCTGAGAAGCTGCTGTTGTATGCGTCTCTCTCATTTGTAGTGGTTAGAGATATTGCAGATCTTCCTGCCTTCCTACATGACCCAAGGTGAGCATTGAACTGTGCTGTGCGTCATTCCAACATTGCTGAACTGACATGAAGAAGAGGAGGAAAGAAACTTGCGCTTTTCTTTGCTCTGCGTTGTCTGAGTGAATCCTCTCTTTTCTGAAGCCGCCAAGACTCTAAAGATCATCCTCTTGTCTCTGTCCACTCAGAAGGCGACCTTTGCGAAAATGGCCGCTGCGCTTTCCTCTGCCTTCCTTGAATCTGCTCTTACAAAGTAATCTCAAACGCCGGTGGCCGCTGGTCAAAGCTCCATTACGCTGTCGAAAACTGTCGCTGCGTTTTATCCTCGGAAACTGGAACTGATTGTAGTTCCCAGATGGAGACAGAGATAGAAAGAGAGAGGTACAAGGAGGGAGGGATATGGTGGGGAACACAATGAGTTCGGACAACCGTACACTCATCTAAATATTTACTACCGAACACTGATCTCGATATTCTTTAGTCTCTGTATTACTGTTACGCAGATCTTATCTGAAAAATAAAAACAACTAAAGTCAGTGGGCACTTGAAGAAGGAAAAGAAAGCATCACTGCTCCCTCAGAACAAGGAACGAGGTCTTGCTTTTTCAGAGAAAGGAGACAATGCGAACATTTTCATGGATTCTAATCCTCGTTGCTACCACGTGCCATCTCAGTAAGTCTCTTTTCTGAATTAAAGACCACGGTAATGGTATGCTATTTTCAAACTTAACTACCTATGGAACCCTCGCATAGAAACGCTTGTCCGGTCAACAACAAGAACAAGAACAAGAACAACAACAATAACAACAACAACAAAAACGATGATGATGATGATGATGTTGATGATGATGATGATGATGATGATGATGATGATGATGATGATGATGATGATGATGATGATGATGATGATGATGATAATAATAATAATAATAATAATAATAATAATAATAATAATAATAATAATAATAATAATAATAATAATAATAATAATAATAATAATCACAGAGGCAGTTTCCTTTTCTTCAAGTGGTTAGATGTTTAGGGGAGGAGAAAAGAGATTTTGAGAGAGGGTTAAGCGAAATCGATTTCACCCAGAGGGTGTTGAGTACGGAGAATGCACTGCCGGAGAACGTGATGGGATCAGAGTCACAGAAGTCACTAAATAAGAGTATAAACTTCATATGAATCTCTATTTAATAACACGACCACACCTCTGGAAGGATGGAATAGCACTAGGCCCTGTGGGTAAGGTACTGGTCCACCTGGTGTGGCAAGATTCGATCCTTTGATTGCTTACCCTGAACCAAAGGAGTTGAAAAGGTCATGACTGAAATATATTCAGAAAGGAATATTATTATAGAATAGACAGCAGAAAACCTTTCCCCATCTCAGTAGCAGATAAAATAGAGGTCAGAGATAGAAGATTTAGAGCGCTCCTAGGGGATCCATTCTTCTCCCAGTGAGGCGTGAGCATCTGCAACACAGTGCTGGAGATAGCAGTGGAAGTAGATTTATTAACATCAACTAGTAGGTGTCCAGATGCAGAGTTGAATCATCCAGGCATAGCTATGTACCGGGTAACTGCTGGAAGATGGGGTTGATCCAGACGGGTGCCCAAAATTCGTCTCTCCAACAACTGGCGTCAGAGAGTCTCAGTGTAATACAGCACCGAATCAACCGATCCTTAAGGTCAACAAGCCGATCAGAGTTTGAATCATTTCCCTCCAGAAATATTCTCTCTTAGTTCATTCGCTCCTTATGTGTCGTGTCGTATCATGTAACCGATCATGTTCCCACTGCTATGATTATTTTTGACTTTTTTTCCTAACGAATTGATTTCCCTTTGTATTCTCTGAGAGGTACCCTTACAGGCCGGGTGACCACAGCCATTACTATCCATCACCTGCTCCCATGGTTTTACATGACCCTGATCAGGTGCTTCGCCTTTCCCCCCGGGGGATCTGCAGGTTAGTGAAAGATGTGGAACTTTATACCTCCTCTGGTAGAGACGAATCTTTCAAATTTCCTCAGTACCGATGCCCCATCCAGTTCAGTTGGCAACATATTCAACGTGGTGTAAATACTCGGTTTCCTATCAAATCGCCCGCAGCCCCAAGCGCTCGAGTTTCTGATACAACCAAAAATGGAGCAAGGATTATGTGCAGTGACGCTGTTTATGCGCCTCACAACTCTGTATATCACCCTTTGTCTCGTACGGTCAACCGAATAACGTCCTGTCTCGTTGAACACTTCTGCATAGTGTAGCATTCTAATTCCAAGCTTCTATCCGTTTCCAGGTCGGGTGAATGTAGACACGGACATTTGGAAGTGTGGGGATGACGTCATCATACTGAGCATGAAGGAGAACTCTGCCGCTTACATCTACACCTGGAGCGAAGGGTCTGACCGCCTGGCCACCGAATATCTCACAAAGGAGCGCAATATTAATAGTGTGCTTGACCACGCATAGGAGGAGGCACGTTTCCTTCGACGAATCCACCCGCGACTGAGCAAGGTCCCACTGCCCCGGGGGCTCAGCGAACAACACGTGGTGGCTATAATTGCCTATACGCTTGAGAGTTCACTTCTTCCTTAGAAGGTTGGCGTCATTCAATGTCTGTAGTGAGATGCTGAAGATGTTCTATAGGTCAGTTGTGGAGAGCGCCCTCTTCTTTGTGGTGGCGTGTTGGGGAGGAAGCATTAAGAAGAGGGACGCCTCACGTCTTGATAAGCTGGTAAGGAAGGCGGGCTCTGTCGTGGGCAAAGTACTGGAGTGTTTAACATCGGTAGCTGAGCGAAGGGCGCTGAGTAGGCTACGGTCAATTATGGAAAACTCTGAACATCCTCTACATAGCACCATCCAGAGACAGAGAAGCAGTTTCAGCGACAGGTTACTATCGATGCAATGCTCCTCAGACAGGATGAAGAGGTCAATACTCCCCAATGCCATTAGGCTTTACAATTCAACCGCCAGGACTTAAGAACTTTTTAAAAGCTATTATTAATGCTTTTTGAGATAGTGATTTAGATGCATATCATATTTTTTTACTGAGTTAAGTATTGTATGTAATTGGTTTTGCTACAACAAGTGTATGGGACATTGGAAAAAAAAGTTGAATTTCCCCATGGGGATGAATAAAGTATCTATCTATCTATCTATAGCAAGTTCAATGAGGCAATGAGGTTGTACGGGGCTAACGACGCGGTCTACGCGGAGAGATTTCCCTTCAAAAGTTTCCAGTACCTTCTATCCTTTGCAATCGACAGAATGAGAGAGGACTTGGGTAAACCACCCCAGCCGATCTACAGAAGAATGAAAATAACGTCCACTGGTAAGGTGGGAGATAGAATAAAATTTGGCTATTTTGCTTCGTCCTCTCGCCACACAGGGAACGAGCAATTAGGCGAAAAAACAATATTTACAATTTACTCTCAGTCCGGTGCCCGGATATCAGACTAATGCTTTTCCCCGGTGAGGAAGAGGTTCTGATTCCGCCGTATGAAGCGTTCACAATCACGAGTTACCAACCGCGTGCTGACGGAGTTGATATTTCTCTCCACACGGACGGGAAGGCTGGGATCCGGGTAAGGGTGGAGAAGGGCAGTAAAGGCGAGATGTTTATGTTGCGGTGTGAGGGGACCGCCATTTTCCCAATGGCGTGGCTGTTCATCCTAGCGCTGTTTGCTCAATTTTCGCTGTAATGTGTGGGCGGAATGCTTGTATCTCCAGGCCGCGGTTCCGCTAAGATTACTATAACTTATGGGGGAGAAGGGATGGCTAACTACCAGGTTCGACAAAGAGCAGCCTCCGTGCAGAGCAAAAGTTAATCCAACATTTCCTGTCCTGGACTTTTCGTCAGATTTTTTTTTTCTGAATTTCCAACAACGTGTGCCTCGGTTATAAGATTCTTCTGCAATTGCAGCTAAATGGTCCTGTCGTCTTGCTCTCTTCTTTCCTATGTGCAGCTTGCTTTGATGTGGCGCCGACGGGCCAGACTCACTTCTCTCTCTGTGCCCCTCATAGTTCCACTGATTCGTCCATCTCCAGCCTGTTCAAAGGGAAAATTCGTGGCTGGGTGCGAGAGTTCTGAACCTTCACCTGCCCTCTGAGACGCGGCTGCAAAAGAAAGCATCTAAGCATCTCGCTTGCTTACACACACACACACACACACACACACACACACACACACACACACACACACACACACACACACACACACACACACACACACACACATTTTTCCCGATTACTTCTCATCTGCTCCTTCACAGCCTATCTCAGTCACTGGACAACATCGCCCCGCGGGCTTAGACGGGAGCGGGTAGACATATTATTGAAATAAAGATATAAAGTATCAATTAATTATCATCCACTTACTGCATGTGTTTTTTTTTTATTGATTAATCCTAAACTGCCCTTCTAAAACGTGTTTGACCGTTAATATTAATTGCTGGTTTGTTTAGGGTCCGAGATCATTCGAGCGAATGGAGGACGACGGGGCGACTGAACAAAAAGTGATGGTAGACGGACAGTCGCGAGCACTAGCATCCAAATTTATCGTGAGCCTATCACGAGTGTTCACCCTGTGGACAGTGGACGGACCAAGAAATGCAGAATGCCTCATATCTACCCCATGTACCAAGCCACGATTTATCTCAGATCGGTTATTCAGGGGACTATTCAGGTAGTGGGAAACGAGTGACAGTAATCACTTTCAACCAGATTATCAAAGAAAAGCATTTCCCTTCACGGACGTCTACTAGGGACAAAGACAGTCCCTCAGTCGCGGAACGGCAGCCCAATAACTTCGTGTCTGAAAAAGAAAGCAGGTCGCTTGTTCCTAGGCCAGCAGAGGGCGCTCGTGCACACGAACATTGCCGTATAGAGTCGAACAATCACAAGACACAGGAGCAGGGTCTTTGTCCAGTATCCGGAAGCGGACTGTCACTATCTTCTTTACACCAGCGCCTCCACAGTCACCTATGCCTCGATGGTTCATGTTCTGATTCATATATTTATTTTTGGAAGTGTGTCCCCCGGGTAGTCAACTCTGGATTTCAGACTCTTCACCTGTGCGTCTGTTCTGGTCATCTATGGTGTTCGCTGCTCCCGGTGTGACCTCTTGTGTATCGGTGAGACCCCATGTAGAATAAGAGACGGATTCGCCCAGCACCTGCAGCTACTGTACCTACAACTGGAGTCCGCCAGAAATAAAATCGGGTTCTCCGAGTGGCTAAACTTTTAAATTCCACTTCCCATTCCAACATGCCAATCCAGGGCCTGCGCTCCTGTCGAGATGAGGCCACACTCAGGTTGGAAGAGCAAAACCTTATATTCCGTCTGGGTAGCCTTCAACATCTGGTTCTCGAACTTCCGGTAATGCCCCCTCTTGTTCACCTTCCCCCAACCCCTTTTCCCTCTCTCAACATCTCCTCACATGTCGATTGTCTCGCTCTGTTGTTACTCCCCCTTTCTTTTCATCCATGGACTTCTGTCTTCTCCTGTTAGATTCCCCCTTCTGCAATCCACTTCCCAGAACTTTACTTCACCCTTCCCCCTCTAGCGGTTTCCCATATCACACTAGGGTTTTCCCTGTCCTCCGGCTACCTTCTATCCCTGACTACTCATCAACGTACTCCAGTCCCGCTGAAGAGTCTCGGACCGAAACGTTGACTGTTCACTCTTTTTCGCCCGTCCAGCTGAGTTCCTCCAGCATTCTGTGTGTGCTGATTGGTATTACCAGCATCTGCAGATTTTCTCTTGTGTGAGACTCTGAGTCGTGTAGGTTTAGTCATAATGAAACAGCTGAACACATACTTTTTTCAGGGTGAAGCATATAAGGTTGAAAGAAATCAAATGCAGGCTTCATTTCAGTCTTTGCTGGTTGATGTCATTTAAAGTAAAATTGGATAGGTATATGGACAGGAAAGCAATGGAGGGTTATGGGCTGAGTGCAGGTCGGTGGGACTAGGTGAGAGTAAGCGTTCGGCATGCAGTAGAAGGGCCGAGATGGCCTGTTTCCGAGCTGTAATTGTGATATGGTTATATGGTTATATTCTTCGTTTAAAAATTATTAAGTTATGCGAGTGACTTTAATTTAATTCAGAGCATCGTCTTTCATTATTTCCAGTCTATAGGGCTCTCCGGAGCAATTACACTTTCACTGGGGTTGAAAAAAAAAAGAGATAAAGTTTTATTTCCCAGTTCTCGACACCACACTCCAGTCCATTTCTGGCGGGAAAGCGCCTTCAAGATGAAGAGTGAACCGCCATGTATCCAAACCCCACCCGATTCCTCACGTTAGCCAATCACTCAAGGGGAGAGCTGAGACTAGCGTGATTGAAAGGGGATTAGCGAACCCGCATTAGCGGGATAGCGCACAGACAACCTCTGGGAACCAGAGCAGTGCTTTACCGCACCCATTTCCCTCCAACTCCCCCCTCCCTCCGACACACACATTATCCTAACATCCCGGTGCTGCTGGTGGATGGGACAATTCGCCCGGGAATAATTCCTGGGGAGATCAGCCGGTGAATGCGAGAAGCCGGAGCCCAGATTGGTGACGCTTCGGCCGACTCCGGCTTGTGTGCAGGATGTTTCACCGCGCTGATCACCCGCTCCCTGAATTTCCACTGAATCACCGTCTGAATAATTGTGTTCGTGCAGGAGCTGAAATCACTCAGCAAAATCCCGACGTAGTGAAATACCAAAACAGAATCTTTGAAATCGGATCCTTTACCGGAGACCCGATAACATTTGACACTTACAACTATCGCCATCCACAGGGGGATGAAATTGCCGGAGAGGATGAAGAGCACATCCTCCTGTTCTCCTTCTCCGGGTCACTGCGGTTTCTCCCCGTGTTCTGATCCTCCAGCCCCTTACGACCCGTCTGGCCACAAAAATCTGACTCTGTTAGCAGGATCCCAGCGAAGGGGAGGAACGGAGTTAAAGCTGTATCGAGCCAGTCATATTCGACCCACCGGTATTCAGTATAAATAATGTTCGTGAATTTACAGAACCACGGGACATTGTCGATGATCATCCAGGGTTCCTATGGTAATTGACTTTATCAATCCTTTTTATTGAGTTTCAAGTAAATAAACATAACAGTGATAATGATACAAATAGATCGGGATTACATTAATAACGGTTAACGTATACAGAGACAGACTCCGAGTAACATGTGTAATCTAAGCCTCCCAAACTCCTAGTAACTAAACATCAGAGGAATTCAAAGGATATTTTTTTAAAAGAGTAAAAAAAGTCCCCATAAACTAACAAAAAAAAAAAAAAAACCAAAGCCGGGCCTCCATGCTTCATCAGTTAAAATAATTATTTGTCATTAACTCCACTCCTCTATACACGAAGAAAAAGTAATTGAGAAGGATTCGGTAAAGGTCAGCTTACACCATATGAAATTGTTGAATAAATGGTCTCCAAGTTTCTTCAAATTTAACCGAAGCGTCGATAGTGCCACCCCTAAGTTTCATTAACTTTAAACATGTTATAGTTTAGGAAAACCATTGAAATGTAGCAGGGAGATTGGGATCTTTCCACTTAAATAAAATGGACTTTCTGGCTATTAATGTAATAAATGCAATCAATTGGCACGCTGAAGGGGATCATTGACTAGAGTCCATCACTGGTAATCCAAAAATTACAGTAATAAGATGAGGGTGTAAATCAATTCGCAAAACTACTGAAATTATATCAAAAACATATTTCCAATGTTTTTCCCAAAGAGGACAAGACCAGAAAATATAAGTCATGGAAGCTACCTCAGACTTACATCTGTCACAGATAGGATTTATATGGCAATAAAACGAGCTAACTTATCCTTGGACATATGGGCCCTATGAAGCACCTCAAACTGCATCAAAGCGTGTCTAACACACATTGAAGAAATGTTCACCAGTTGGAGAATTTTCTTCCATTTCTCTATAGGTAAAGATACCTGAAGTTCTATTTCCCATTCATTGTTAATTTTATCAGATGCACCTAAATGTACTTTCGAAATTAAATCGGAAATAATTACTATTAAACTCTTCTGATAAGGGTTTAAACCGAACTTTTTTCTGTTATTTCAGTTTCATGTGATATTGCAAGAGCAGGTAAAATAATATTCAAAAAGTTTATAATCTGTGAATATCTGAAAAAAACTGTGACAGTTATCCATGAATAAATCACGAAAAGATTGTCTTCCCTTCGTTCTCCATAAAAAGAAAAGCCTGATCAGCTCTGGATGGTTGGAAGAAAGAAATAGATATAATAGGACTTGATAGGATAAATATATACAATCCAAAAAAAAATTACGGAATTGAAACCATATTTGCATTGTATGTTTAATATTGGATAAGTCATATTTCTATTCAGTTTAGTAAGTGCGAAGGGAAGCGAGGCCCCTAAGATAGAAGCCAAAGAGAACCCCTGTGCAGACTCGCGCTCGAGGTTCACCCATCGTGGATATTGAATTTCATCCAGATCTTATGTCCAGAACGTTAAATATCGAATATTAATTGCCCAGTAAAAGAATCTGAAATTCGGTATTGCCGAACGGCTATCTTTTTTTTGATTTCTGTAAATATTTCTTACTTAACCTAGGATTTTTTTATGTGCCATATCTATGAAGAAATTTTAGAGTCAATAATATCAATAAAGGATTTAGAAATGAAGGTTGGTACCCCCTGAAATGGATAAACAAATTCAGGTGAAATAATCATCTTCGCAGTATTAATTCTACCAGTCCAAAGGACAATGGGGACCATTTCGTAAGCAGTTGTTGAACGTGATCGATGAAGCGAAAATGTTAACTTTTAATAGATCCTTATGCTTCTTAGTAATTTTAGCACCCAAGTAAGTAATCAGTAACCAGTCTGAATGGTGATTGTCTATAGAATGGAGCTTGCATATTTAAAGCGAAAAGCTCACTCTTATTAAGATTCAATTTATAACCAGCAAAACTACAGAACTGAGTAAATAGTGATATTAATGCAGGGATGGATTTCTCTAGGTTAGCGATATATAGTAACAGGTCATCTGCATGCAGTGATACCTTATGTAACCCATTCACACGAATAATGCCGAATATATTGGGTGAACCACGAAGAGCGATTGGCAAGGGTTCCAAGCCAATATCAAATAGTAAGGGACTTCAAGAACAGCCCTGTCTAGTACCTCGAAAAAGCCTGAAAAAGGGGGATCTCTGATTATTGGTAAGTACAGAAGCCAAAGGTGTATGATATATCAATTTAATCCAAGCTGGCTAACTTTGAGGAGATGCGAAAGGATTTAGAAGGAGTGGATTGGGACAATTCCTTTTCTGGGGAGGATGTAATAGAGAAATGGAGGTTATTTAAAGGTGAAATTTTAATGGTACAGAATATTTATGTTCCTGTTAGATAGAATGGAAAGGTTAAAAGTTTGAGCCAGCCATGGTTTTCAAGGGATATTGGAAACTTGGTCAGGAAAAAGAGAGAGATCTACAATGAATATAGGCAGCATGGAGTAAATGAGGTGCTCGAGGAATATAAAGAATGTAAGAAGAATGTTGAAAAATAAATTAGATTCGTGGCTGCTTTGGCAAAATCAGAAACCGTAACAGAAACTGTCACGAGCCGAAGCAAAGCGATAATTAGTTCTCCATTCCAGAGATCTGTGGAAAATGGCGGGTTTGCTGAAGTGATCTCATTATCTCGCCCCAGTGGCTTGTTGGCCGGGTTTACAAGTTTGGGCGAGGTCCAACAGAGCTAATTAATTCAGCAAAGGCGTGGAATGTTTTAACCTTCCACCACATCCAATCGGAGAGTGTTTCAGGCTGGTCAGGTGACTTCGTGCCAGCAATACTGAATTGCGTCATTTGAACTCATAAGGAGTGTTTTAAAATCAGGAAGTTCAAATGCAAAGCCCGGAGAACTCCGGAGATCACCCACCGCAAGAAGGAACTCCCATGCCAGAGGCTGGAAAAGGAAAGGACACGTCGTCTGGCCAACGGCAGGTTCCCTCCTTCGATGTTATAAATTGGAAGAGTGGACTGAGTGAGTACAGAGTGTTTGCAAACTCGTTCAGTTGATGAATGAAGGGAGACAGATCAGTAAGAAGGCAGTATCTTCCCCCCCCCCCTCCCCGGAGAGGTGACATGTCCCATCCCAGAGTTCACGCAATTAAGGTGAGAGAGTATAATTTCAAAGAGATGTGATCGACAGGTTATTGATACAGAGTGCCTGGACTGCGCTGCCTGGGGTGGTCGTAGAGACTGAGGCATTCGGGAATTACAAGAGCCGTTTGACAGGCACAGAAGTGTGAGCAAGTGGGAGGATGTAGACATGATGAAAGCAGAAGATGTTGATTGAGTTGGGAGTTTGATCACTAATGTCTTTCGGTCTTCTGAACATTCTGGGACGAAGGGCCTGTTCCCGTGGCGTGCTGCTCGGGTATTAGCTGTCACGGAGAGGCCCGTCAAAGCGGAACGGTTCCCCAACTTCATCTGGAGAGAACTCGAGTAAAATTAATAGGAAATGTTTGGGCCTAATTAGACATGGGCGGACAGTGTTCAAAGTCCCGGGGGGAGGGGGTGTAGGTGAATGGATCTGCGAACCGTGAGGCAGAAATCATTCTTCCACAACGGAGGATTGAAACAACAGGAGACAGTCAGAAAAGAACTAGACACTAGACACTAGAATACTACAGCTCATTACAGGCCCTTCGGCCCTCGTGGTTGTGCCGACCCATATATTCCTTAAAAAAAAGTACTGAACCCACACTACCCCGTAACCCTCTATTTTTCATTCATCCATATGCCTGACCAAAAGGCTCTTAAATACCCCTAATGTTTTAGATTCCACCACCATCCCTGGCAAGTCGTTCCAGGTACCCACAACCTTCTGTGTAAAACACTTATCCCTGGTGTCTCCCCTAAACTTCCCTCCCTTAACTTTGTACATATGCCCTCAGGTGTTTGCTGTTCGTGCCCTGGGAAACAGGCGCTGGCGATCCACTCCAGCTATGCCTCTCATAAGCTTGCTCGCTTACTCATTAACACAAAGGGATCAGATTAAACAGAGCTACAGACATTCCGTCTCCCTTCGCTCACAGCCTCAGGAATGAATGGACATCTGTTCTATGGCCAGTGTGTTTGAGTATGAGAGATCGCAGCTGTCGGGTGCGCCATCGTGCCCGGCGGCTCATGGGATCGGACGGGGAGACGTACAGAGTAAGACCTGCACGGCTAGCAGGTGTTCGGGGGCTTCGTGGTGTAACTGCCTGGGTGGGTTGAGAAGGGAATTCCGAAATGGTGGCGGGGGAGGAGGGGGTGAGCTGTGCTGTCAGGGCAAAGCAGAGTGGGAATGAGAGAGGTTTGCAGTAAAGGGGAACATTGATAGAAGACGGGTGCGCCGAGATAAGCAAGTGAAGGAGCAGAGATAAGCAGGGAAGGGAGGCAGAAGGAAAGTGATAAGAGTGAACGGTTAAACGAGAAAGGAAGACTAACAGAAGAAACATAAGGCAAGCTACAGAGAGGCAGATGAGCAAAGAAACTAAAGAACACCAAGTCTGCAGTCTTGTGGATTTCAATTCTCCTCGCGGTATTTCGGGAACTAGTGACCGAAGGTTTACCTTGGTCCTGTGAACATGACCAACAATATCTCGTTTCTTTAGGTAACTGATAGCACCAGATTTTCCCCATTTTCCCGAATAAGCCTGGAAGACAAAGGGGGATCGACCTGCCTTTCAACATTAATTTGTACTTAATATCCCCGTTCTCCGATGACTGTAATGACGTACGCACATGGTTTGAGATCGGAAAGGTGGGTAGGTTTTAAACACAGAAGCGGTGTCAGGAGTTCAGGCCGTGTGGCGGCCAATAATGCAAACGGGATTGCGAGGAAAAGTTGATAAGTTCAAAGTTCAAAGTAAATTTCAGTGAACCAAATCTCAGTGATGACACCACATACTAACCTGAGTTTCGTTTTTTTTTTGTTGCGGGTATTCACAGTAAATAGAGAGAGAAAAAAACAATCTATGAAAAACTGCTAAAAGACGGGCAAACAAAGAATCTGAAAGAGACAGCAAATGATATAAACATAAAAACTGAAAAATAATAAAGTTACAATAATTAAAATGCATACGTAATACATTTTGATAACATGAGTTATGGAGTCCTGGGAAGTGAGTCCTTAGGCGTAGTATCAATTCAGTATTGGAGTGTAAGACCACAAGACAAGACCAGAAGATTAGACCATAAGATATAGGAGTATAAGTAGGCCATTCGGCCTATCGAGTCTGCTCCACCATTCAATCATGAGCCGATCCAATCCTTCCAGTCATTACCACTCTCCTACATTCTCCCCATACCCTTTATTGCCCTGGTTAATCAAGAACCTATATCTATCTCTGCCTTTAAAACATTACCAATGACGTGGCCTCTACAGCCTTCAGTGGCAACAAATTCCATAGATTTAACACCCTCTGACGGGTAATCTCTCAACATCTCTGCTCTAAATTGATGTCCTTCAATCATGAAGTCGTGCCCTCTTGTTCTAGACTCCCCTACCATGGGAAAAAAACTATGCCATATCTAATCTGTTCAGGCCTTTTAACATTCGAAATGTTTCTATGAGATCTCCCCTCATTCTCCTGAATTCCAGGGAACACAGTCCAAGAGCTGCCAGACTTTCCTCAAACGGTAACCCTTCCATCCCTGGAATCATTTTCGTGAATCTTCTCTGAACCCATATACAAGGTCAGTATATCCTTTCTAAAATAAGGAGTCCAAAACTGCACACAATACTTCAAGTTTGGTCTCATGAGTGCCTTAAAGCGCCAAAAGTTCACATCCCTGCTCTTATATTCTATACCTCTAAAACGAATGCCAACATTGCATTCGCTTTCTTCACCATCGACTCAATCTGGAGGTTAACCAACAGGATATCTTGCACAAGGACTCCCAAGACCCTTGTATCTCTACATTTTGAATTCTCTGTGCATCTAAGTAATAGTCTGCCCGTTTATTTCTTTTACCAAAGTGCACGACCATACATTTTTCAACTTTGTATTTCACTTGCCACTTCTTTGCTTAAACCCCTAACCATCTAAGTCTCTCTGCAGACTCTCTGTTTCCTCAACACTACCCGCTCACCCACCTATATTTGTATCATCGGCAAATTTAGCCACAAATCCATTAATCCCAGAGTCCAAATAATTGGCATACATCGTAAAAAGCAGCGGTCCCCACACCGACCCCTGTGGAATTCCACTGGTAACTGGCAGCCAGCCAGAATAGGATTCCTTTATTCCCACAGTCTCATTTCATCAGATCAACCAATGCTCCAGCCATGCTAGTAACTCCCCTGTAATTCGATGGGCTAAGCAACCTCATGTGCGGTACCTTGTCAAAGGCGCTCTGTAAATCCAAGTACATCACATCTACTGCATCCCCTTTGTCTACCCTGCTTGTAATTTCTTCAAAAACCTCAGTAGGTTGGTCAGGCAGGACTTTCCTTTCAGGAAACCATGCTGGCTTTGGCCTACCTTGTCATATGCCCGCAGGCACTCCTTAATCCCACCCCCAACAATCGATTCCAACAACTTCCCGATCCCCATGTCAGGCTAATAAGTCTATAGATTCCTTTCTGCTGCCTCCCACCCTTCTTAAATAGCGGAGTAACATTTGCAAATTTTTCAGCCATTCGGTAAAGTGTTGAAGATGTCGATTCTTGAAAGATCTTTGTCAATGCCTTCGCAATCTCTCCTGCTGCTCTCTTCAGAATCTAAGTGTGCATTCCATCAAGTCCAGGAGATTTATCCAGCATTTAGCTTCCTGAACACCTTTTCAGTTATAATTGCCAGTCAACATACTTCACCTCCCTGACGCTCTTGAACGCCTGGTGTACTGCAGACGTCTTCCGCTGTGAGGAGTGATGCAAAGTATGTATTGAGTTACTCTTCCATCACTGCGTCTCTCGTTTTCTTTTGGTCGCATAGCTACCCTCGACTCTCTTTTACCCTTTACGTACTTAAAAAAAAAACTTCTATTACCTTCTTTGATATCAGTCGCCAGCTTCCTTTCATAATTCATCTTTTCCGGCCGAATGACCTTCTTAGTTTCCTTCTTCAAGTTGTTCAAAGGTTCCCAATCCTCTATCATCCCGCCACGTTTAGCTTTCCTGTATGGCCTCTCTTTTGCTCTTTGGCTCTGACTTCACCGCCAGCCACGGTAGCGTCCTTCATCCATTCGAAAATTTCTTCTGATTTGGAATATATCTTTCTTGCAATTCCATCATTTTTTTTGCAGGAACTCCTGCCTTTGCCATTCTGCTGTCCTACCTGCTAGTGACCCATTCCAGTCAACTTTGGCCAGTTCCCCTCTCATGCCATTGTAATTTCCTTTATTCCACTGAAATACCCACACACTGTTTTGTGTTTTCTCCTTCTCAAAGTTCAATGTGAACCCGATGATATTGTGGTCACTGTTCCCGAAGGGATCCTTAACCTTCGGCGCTACTATCACATCCCGGACATTGCCCAAAGTTTGCAAAGTGAGCCTGGTGCTTGAGCGATAATAATTTCCCGTAAACTTGCTGGTGTCGGATTTAAGGTTCATTATCTCCTTCCTCGTAGCAGGCGCGAAAAGAAATCATGGCCAGGATGTTGGGTGTCATTGTTGCTAATGCCACGTTTGTCAAGGTTTATGTTCAGATACAGTCGCACGAAAACATGGAGACTCGGAATGATAGAGTTAAACTTAGGGATTAATTAGACAGATGAACTAAATCAAACATTGAATAACACAAAGGCACGGAGAACTAAAATCGAAACCAGAAACACTCCAATCTAAGATTACCATCGACGTATTACTCAACGGATAGCATTGCCCTTTTAAAAACATCCGAGGGCTGGGAGGAATTCGCTCTCAACTCTCAAATATCAGACAAAAATAAACCACAAAACAAAAAACCAGGTTAATGAGGGCGTAATGCTAGCCCAGCCTGACCTCTGCTAAACGCCAACAAGACAAAGATACTATAATCTGAATGAAATCAGGATCTCCCAGTTGCCACCTATTTAAATTTTCATTCCCATTCCCATTCCCATTCCCCCACGTCAATCCGTGGCTTTCTTTACTGTCGCGATAAGCTCACACTCAGGCTGAAGGAGCAATACCTCACATTCCGTCTGCTTAATCTTCAACAGTCTGTTGGCATGGACATCGATTTCTGGAACTTTCAGTAAATGCCCCTTCACTCCCTCACCATTCCCCTTTCCTATTTCCCACTTCACCTTATCTCCTTACCCGCTTGTCTGGTATTCCTCTTCCTTCCCATTTGTCCATGCTCTTCTGTCCTTTCCTATCAGATTTCCAAAAGACAATCAGTCGATAAGACGTAGGAACAGAATTAGTCCAGCTGGCCCATCGAGTCTGCTTCGCCATTCAAACATTGCTGATACTTTACTCCTCCTCAACACCAGTTCCCGGCCTTCTCCTCCTAACCTTTCATCCCATGTCTAATCAAGAACTTATCAATCTCTGCCTTAAATACACCCAACGACCTGGCCTTCACAGCAACACCACCCTTTGGCTAAACAAATTTCTTCGCAACTCTGTTTTGAAAGGGTGCCCCTCTATCCTTTTCTCCAGCTCCTTGTCTAATCCACCAGTCGAATTCACATTTCTGTGTTTCACCCCTTTTCACCATTCACCCGCAACCTTGTGTTTCTTCCATCTCCCCCCACCATCTTCTTACCCTGACCCCAGCTTTGTGTTCCCAGTCCTGATGAAGCGTCTCTGTCTGAAACGTCGACTCTGTACTATTTCCCATTGATGCTGCCCGGCCTGTTGAGTTCAGCCAGGTGTGTGTGTGTGTGTGTGTGTGTGTGTGTGTGTGTGTGTGTGTGTGTGTGTGTGTGTGTGTGTGTGTGTGTGTGTGTGTGTGTGTGTGTGTGTGTGTGTGTGTGTGTGTGTGTGTGTGTGTGTGTTTCCAGCATATGTAGATTTCCCTTCTGCAGAAGTATCGTCTCGTGTTCGTGACAAATTGCCCGTCTCGGCAGTCCTTGTCGATGTGCTCAAAGTCGGGGAGTGCTGTACCGACGATGGATTGGGCTGTATGAACTGCAACTGCACTGTTGGTTTATCTTCCAATGTCAATGCCGATGCCGATCCCCCACGTCGTCCTGTTCCCGAAAAAGTCACCCACTTGTGACCACAGCAATGAGGATGCCGTCTTCTGTGGTGGAGTTATCAACCCCAGACCAGGGTTAAACACACCGATCGCTCCCCACCGGTCACCCCTTTGTTCACACTGTGAGCAAAAACCCCACCCTTGTCGTGGGCACATAAAGCTCACCGGTGTCCTCCTTGCCTCTGGAGTCTTGTGTCTCCTGTGTGTCTTGTGTGTCTCTGGTGTGTGACTAATTAAAAAGTCAGCTGACCTTGTATATATCTCAGTGCGGAACACGAACTGTCCATCATATAGCTCCGCCTTTTAGTTTCCAAGGCAACTCCCAGGCTTTCTGTTCCTCTCTCTCTCTGAAAGAGCACCCACGCTGCTCGCTCTCTCCCTCCCTCTCTTTTAAAGGAACAATCCACATTAGAATAAGCCTTCAGATCTCGTGACACCTCTTTCCCTTTAGGAAAAAATTTGATGAACCAGAAATTTTTTTGTCTTAACTATCGATTATACAGCTTAAAGCACTACATGTGTAATTATCAGGTAACATGGCAAAGCATTACAAACTTCAACTTAACATCCAGACAAACAGTCTGCTATAACATTGTCTGTACCCTTCACGTGGTTTATTTCCATCTAAGATCAGACTCCAGTTAAGCAACCTTCTATTCTTATCCTGCATGTTACTCAGAAACACTAATGGATTATGGTCAGTGTAAGCCACAAGTGGTTTCCGCGCAAGACATATGAAGACATCGAAATGTTGCAATGCTAAAATGAATGATAGCAACTCTTTCTCAACAGCGGCGTAATTTTCCTGATGCACAGTAAATTTCTTTCAGAAATAAGCTACTGGATGTTCAATTTCATCCTCATCCGTTTGCAACAAAGCTGACCCAGCAGCTTCATCCCTGGCGTCGACTGCGATTGGAAATAGTTCATTGAAATCAAGTGCTTTGAGCACAGGTTGATAACATAGAATGGTTTTCAGGCGCTCAAATGCCTCTTGGCAAAAGTCGTTCCACAAAAATCTTTCTCTTTTCCCTGGGAGTTTCGTTAGGGGGAGAGCGATGTCTGCGAAGTTCTAACAAAACTCTCGGTAATACCCCGCCATTCCTAAAAAATCCTTCGTAACGCTTTCTTACCCGTCGGAACGGGAACCTCAGCAACACATCTGAAAGTTGGCGTGTACAGGTGCCGGTTGGCCCTGGCCTACTGCACAGCCAAGATACGTGACAGTGGCGTGGCCAAATTCACTTTTAGCAAGGTTTACAGTTAAAACTGTCTTAGAAAGCCGTTCGAACAGTTTCTCTGCTGCTGAGATATGGTCCTCCCAGATGTCATTCCATACAACCAAGTCATCAATAAAAGCCCCTATATTTTCTAAACCTTGAATAACTAAATTCATCATCCTTTGGAACGCCCCTGGAGCATTTTTCATCCCAAAGGGTAAAACGTTGTACTCACACAATCCAGATGGTGTCACAAATGCAGATATTTCTTTAGCCCTTCCTGTTAAAGGAACACACCAGCAACATTTCAACAGGTCAATCTTTGTAAGGTATTTAGCCTTCCCCACTCTGTCAATACAGTCATTCACTCTTGGGATGGGATAAGCATCTGTCTGAGTTACTGCTTTAACTTACCTGTAATCAGTACAGAATCTCATACCCTCATCCGACGTAGGGACTATCATGCACAGTGACGCCCAGTCTGAAATGGTTGGCTAATTATGCCAGCTGTTAGCATGTATTCAATTTCTTGTTCAACCATTTTATTTTTGTCTTGGTTCATTCTGTAAGGGTGCTGCTTAATGGGATCGACTTTATCTACAATTACGTCATGCACCGCAGCCATGTCTGCTCTTAGAATGTCAGGGAATAAACCTTTAGACTTGTTAATTAAGCTCTTGTTGCTTTGTTGCTTTGACTGCAAATGTTGAGTCTTTCCATCAAGACTTTTCAAAACATCAGAATTTCTGAGTCTTTTGGAAACTGCAGGGAGGCCTGGTATCCCAGTAACAGACACCACAACCTCCTCCGTTGTCATAACAATGCTCACAGGTGCACGTTCGGAGTCATGACAACCCGTGATCAGATTTATGTGGACGAGCTGGGTAGCCTTTCTCCATCGACCAGGAGCTCTAATAACATGATTTCAGGAATCTATTTTCCTAATTATTTCATATGGCCCACTAAATCTCGCTTGAAGAGGGTTGGTAAGGAGAAGGAACACCTTCAAGACCCTTTCTCCAACATGTTTCATGTTTATCTGAGAGTGCTGTAAATTCCGCTTCGCAAGGTCACAAGCCTTGTTAAGTCTGTCTCTGAATTCAGAAACACAACTAAGCACGCTCATACCTACATTCTGACCCGACCATTGCTCTCTGAGTAGGGTCAAAGGTGACACAATGTGCTTATCTCTCAACTCTTTAACTATCCACTGGAATGTTTCTGAAGTAAAGTTACTACCCTGGTCAGAGTGGATTTCTTTAGGTCGACCTACCAGGGTGAAAAATTTTATAAATGGTTTTTACCACAGTTTTGCAAGAGTTCACAACATCCTTTCTTTAATTAAGCCAGTAGAATTCCTTCATAATCCTGTTTATTGTCTCCCTGACCCCAAAGTGTCCAACTAAAGGCACACTATGTGTCATGTTTAACATTTCAGCCCTGTAAACTTTCGGGACCACAACTTGAGGTTCAATGGCCTACTCCTCACTTGCAGGCACAGTAGGTGATCTCCACTTCCTCCGTAACACACCACCCTTAAAATAATATCCTACCGACTCTCTCTAATGCTCCTCTTCTGTGATAGCTGTCTCATTCAACACAGCAATTTCAGAATATCGACTTTGTTCTGCTATAAATTCATCCCTGGACAAGGACAAACCTTTCTCATCCTCCTAACTACCCAAATCCTGAGGTGACATTGAAGGTAGAAAAGCCTCTGACAAATTCTCACAAGTTAAACCCCTGTCTTTGCTAAATGCATCCGCAGCCTTTCTAGACATGCTTCGGGCTGCTGCGCACATCAGTATCTGTGCGTGTGTCAACAGCAACAAGCTTGCTTGTTAGCTGTACAGCTGAATAAACTTCACCCTGTATAGGTGCCAACTTAATGTTCACCAAACCCAGTACCATCACTAAGCTTACGAAGACCATGTTTACGTTTTGAAAATTTCCATCAACCCATCTATTCTGTTCTTACGACTTTTAACTTGATTCGTCTCTATAGTGACCCAGACAGGTGCTCTTTCAAAACCAAAACAATCCTTTCTTTCCACATCGCAATCGTGAAAAACAGCTCCAAAACCTTAAAGGTGTTTACTTCCTACTGTGAAAACAGAATTCAACAGAGTTTAACATACTTTTACAGGTCATTGTCCTGCAAGCAGGGTCAAAGGTCGCGAAACCAGTCCAAACTTCCCAAGTTCTTTGTTTAAAAATCCAGAAACAGCACCTCTCTCAATATTTCCAATAACATTCACATCACAAACTTTTAACTCATCACCAACTTTTAGAACACTGTCTAACACAAGTAGCTGAGAATCCTCAATTTTCACTGGCACCAAGGTTAGCCCTTTATTCACTGAACCATATCCATCTGGCTCAAAAAGACTGCATTCCTTTTCAAACGAGTCAGACACCTCAGACCTTAACTGAGTTACAACACAAGGTTCAACACCCTGGAAATTCACAGGTGCTTCAGCAACCTGGACACAGGCAATCGGGACAGCTGCCTCTTCTAGGCTTTCAATACCAGTCCCAGTTTCAAATTCCAGGATCCCCTGATCCTCCCAGCTACTCACTGGGAAACTCACATCCAGAGTAAACTCAACCTTGTGTATTAAAACAACCTCGACTGCTAACCTAGCGGACTCCCTCAAGGTAGCGGCATCCTTTTCATCTCTGTATGCCCTTACATCATCGTTAACACACTTCTTAAATTCTTCAATCACAACCTGCTCTTTTAAGCTGTCCAAACTCTCAGTAACCCCTTCCGCAGTATACCAGGGATTGAAGCACACCTGTTTGCCATGGGCAAACTCCACATGAGTTTGGCGCCCGGAATTCCTTAAATCTCTATACGCCTCCGGAACCAACTCATGGACTTTAAGCACAGCATCTTTCACTGTATCATAATTCCTTGACTGTTCAATGGTCAGGGCAGAAAAAGCCTGCTGAGCCTTCCCCTTCAACACATTTTGTAACATGACAGCCCACTCATCCCCCGGCTATTTCCGACTCTGGGCCACCTTTTCAAAGTGTAGGAAATACCAGTCGACTTCAGCTTTATCAAAGGGCGGTACTAACTTAATATTTTTGGCTGATAATAAACGGTACCACCAGGTCCTTACCCCTACCTACCGATTGATCCTATCGCTGCCACATCCCCCTCTCGAACTGTCACTGCTTTTCTGCCTCTTCGGCCTCGAGCTGTTTTAATTTCAACTCATACTTGTACTTCAGTTTTGCTAACTGAAGGTGAACTTCAGCCTCAGTAGCTACTTTACCATCAAACATTTCCAACACCTCCTCTTCGAATTTCCCCTCAGCTACATAATGCAGTGCTATTAACAGCTGTATCTGAGCCTTCTTCATACGTGTGGTCACGTTAACTTTTAATTTACGAGCAATGCCCAACAGTACATCCCTCTTAGCTTCATCCAACGCCTCTGGGATTGGTTCTGCCACAAACTAACTAAACCCCAAACTCCATTTCTGCTGATAATCCACTCACACAAATCAATAAAATCAACTAGTCAATCAAGCCCCCACCATGTTTTGTTCATCTCCGGGACGAACGCCCGATTTGTTCTAATCCCGGACAGAGGCCCCAATTTGTTCCGTATCCCGTAATGGGTTAAAAAGAACCAGCAGAAATGAGCACACCTGGAGTTTGAGCCTTCCGTTATAAACTCTATTTTATTAGTAACTACGTGAATAAAGCAATATAAAACGAGATAAAGTAAACAGGTAACAGGTTAGCATATATATATATATATATATATATATATATATATATATATATATATATATATATATATATATATATATATATGTGTGTGTGTGTGTGTGTGTGTGTGTGTGTGTGTGTGTGTGTGTGTGTGTGTGTGTGTGTGTGTGTGTGTGTGTGGGTAAATAACTTTCCCAAGCTTCCCCAGCTCAGGTAATTGGGTGATACCGTCTTACGGTGAGACGGTACGTAATCAGTTCAGTTCTTGAATTTGGTTTGAGTAGAGTTGGAGAGAGAGAGTTGAAGTGTTGGTTTATTTTCCAGTGTCGATGCCGATTCTCCACGTCGTCCTCCTGTTCCCGAAACGTATTTAAACGTCACCAACTTGTGACCACAGAAAAGGGGATGCCGTCTTCTGTGGTGTAGTTATCAACCCCAGACCAGGGTTAAACACACCGATCGCTCACCACCGGTCACCCCTTTGTCCACATTGTGAGCAAAAACCCCACCCTTGTCGTGGGTACACAAAGCTCACAAGAGTCCTCCTTGCCTCTGGAGTCGTGCGTCTCCTGTGTCTCTTGTGTGTCTCTGGTGTGTGTCTGATTAAAAAATCAGCCGACCTTGCATATATCTCAGTGCAGAACATGAACTGTCCATCATATAGCTCCGCCTTTTAGTTTCCAAGGCAACGCACAGGCGGAAGACGAACTGTCCGTCATATAGCTCCGCCTTTCAGTTTCCAAGGCAACTCACAGGCTCTCTGTTCCTCTATCTCTCTGAAATAGCACACACGCTCTTCGCTCTCTCTCTCTCTTTTAAAGGAATAATCCACATTAGAATAATCATTCAGATCTCATCACAGGAGAAAGAGGGCGAAAGCAATAGAGACACAGAAAAAGAGATAGAAGAGAGGGGGAGAGAAAGGGAAAGAGAGAGAGAGAAAAAGAGACAAATACAGGTAGAGAGACAGACAGAGAAACAGAGAGAGATAGAAAGAGAGAAAGTAATGGAGACTGAGGAGAGAGAGATAGAAAGAGAGAGAGGGGGGAGGAGGGAGGAAGGGATGGATGGGACCTCGATGGGATTGGGGACTTGAAAGAAATTGGACGACACATTCAAATATCTACTGCGGCACACTGATCTCCTTATTCTTTAGTTTCTGTGTTACCGTTATGCAGGTCTTATCTGAGAGCAGGAATCACTTGCCAGCGGGTGTATCAAGAAGGAATAGGACAATTCCATCGCTGCTTCCATCCGAAGCAGGGAACGAGTTAATCCTTCTTCGTAGAATGGAGACAACACGACTATTTTCATGGATTCTGATTCTCGTTTCTGCCACGTGCCATCTGAGTAAGTCTCTATTTTAAATTCAAGACCACGGGGAATTTTTTTCGGGGGGACTAGTATTTGCAGGTATTGCAAGGAAGACGTTCCCGATCCACTAAATCCCAGTTAAGCAGACCCCTTAATAATTCAATTTTTAAGAAGTGAAATCGCAACTTTTGCAATCCAGTTGGGAACGTACTTCCTAAATTTTGGTAAAATCCAGACCGGATCCATTGGATCACCACACACACATTCGAGTCACTCTCCTGCGATTAGTCCACCCATCCGGCATCATCCCGTCCTAAACCCGGACATGTCAAGTCCGCCCCCAGGAACGCGGAGAGGGTGTGCGTCGAATTCATAAGGGGGCGAACTAAGCCTCTTCCGCGCACATTCCTTAAGAGCTCGACACTCCGTTCTCATCTCCCCTGTGATTGATCAGTTGGAAATTTTCAGGGCGGTAGGAGAGGGGTGCGAAGCCGATTGGGGTAACCAAGCGGGCAACAGAGCCCAGCGCTTCTACCCCCTGCTAATGATCGGAGTGTGATGGAGAATTCTTCTGTAAACAGTTCCTGACACATTTCCAGTTCTCACTGTGATACAGCGTGCTGAGATAAAGTACCGGATGGAAATCCCACCCACTATGGCCTCACTATGCTGTGTTCCGATACTGACTATGTCTGGTACCTTTGAGATTCTGAGAGAAGCCTCGGCGGTATCGATTTCATCCGGCGGGTGTTGAGTACGTGGAATGCACTGTCGGAGAGCATGATGGGAACAGAGTCATGGTGGCCACTTCAGAAGAGTATAAACTTTATATGAATCTATTGTTGAATACCAGGACCGCACCTTCGGAAGGATGTGATAGCACCAAGTGCAGTGGGAGGAGGATTCATTGCCTGGGGAGACAAGGTTCGGTCATTTGATTGTTTACTCCGGAGTTGACAGGGACGTGGCTGAAACATATTCTGAAAGGAATATTATTTTTGAATCGACCGCAGAAAACCCTTCTCCATCTCAGAAGCAGATAAACTGGAGCTGGGAGATCTAAGGATAGAAGATCTAGTGCTGTCCTGCGGAATCCATTCTTCACCCAGACAGGTGTGAGCATCTGGGACACACTACTGGGGATCAGCAGTGGAAGCAGATTTCCGAACATCATTCAGGAAGTGTCCAGACGTAGAACTGAATCACCCAGGCGTTGGTATCTACCGCTGAACTGCTGAAAGATGGGGTTGGTATAGGTGGGGGGCCAAAATCCGACTCTTCGACAATTGGGGGTCAGAGAGTCATAGTGTGACACGGCACGGGAACAACCGGCCATTAAGGTGGAGAGGCCAATCGGAGTTTGGTTCGTGTCCCGCCATTGAAGTCCTGTCTTTGTTTACTCGCTGGTTACCATCGTAATGTTGGCGACGATGGTCACATGACTATGATTGTTCTTTACTTTTCTCCCCCCGAAGGAAGTGGGTTGCCACCGCATTCCTCTGGACAATTCCTTTACAGGCCGGGTGACCCCAGGAATTCCTGCCCACCAGCTGCTGCAGCTGCTTCAGGTGACCCTGATCGGGGAGCTAAGCAGGTTCGACATTTGTCCCCCGGGTGGTCTGCAGGCTGGCGAAGGCAGAGAGACTTTTACAAGTCCTTGAGTGAAGACCTATCTGCAGCCTGTCTATGTCTGTCCATGTACCTGTGCAATGACGCTTCAAATTTCCTCGGTGCGGCGGCTCCGTCCGGGTCATATGAAAGCATGTCCTCTGTGGTGGAAAATTCCCGCGCGGTTTCCCATTAAATCGCCTTCAACCCCAAACCTTGTTCTTCATGATGCATCAAACCTCGGGAAAGGACTGTGGGCTGTCTCGCTCTTTATGCCCCTCTTAAGCTTATACAACTAGATATCACCTGTGTCTCTCCCTCCCCCTCCGCCCCGCGGCCCCAACACACACACGGTCAAACGAATAACGTCCTGTCTTGTTGAACCCTTCCGCATAACGCAGCTCTCTGATTCCAAGTTTCTATCCGTTTCCAGGTCGGAGGAGTGCTTGGAACAGTGGGGATGACGTCATCACACTGAGCATGATGGAGAACTCTGCCGCTTACGTCTACACCCACAGCGACGAGTCCGACATGTTGGCCATCGAATATCTCGCAAAGGAGTGTGAAATTAATGAAACCCTTGACGACGCATGGACGAAGGCAGTTGAGAAACGAAAAACCGACCCCCGGCTGAGCAAGGTCCCAGTGCCCCGGGGGCTCAAAGAAGAACACGTGGTGGCCATAATTGCCTATACGCTTGAGACTGAATTGTATAGCCAGTTCAATGCGGCACTGAGGTTGTACGGCACCAACGACTCGGTGTACGCGGAGAAATTTCCCTTCAAAAGTTTCCAGTACCTTCTATCCATTGCCCTCGAGAGACTGAGAGAGGACTTGGGTAAACCACCCCAGCCGACCTACAGAAGAATGAAAATAAGGTCCAAGGGTAAGGTGGGATCCAGAATGAAATTTGGCTATTTTGCTTCGTCCTCTTGCAAACAAGGGGAGGGGGGATTCGGCAGAAAAACAGTGTTTACTATTTCCTCTCAGTACGGTGCACAGATACAAAAATACTCGGTATCCCCTCATGAGGAAGAGGTTCTGATTCCTCCATATGAAGCGTTCATAATCACGAGTTACCAACCGCGTCCTGACGGAGTTGCTATTTCTCTCCAAACGGACGGGGAGGCTGGGAACCCGGTACGGGTGGAGAGAGGTAGTGAAAGCGAGATGATTGTCCTGCGGTGTGAGGGGACCGCCATTTTCCCAATGGCGTGGCTGTGCATCCTGTCGCTGTTGGTTCACATTTCGCTGTAATGTGCGGGCGGAATGCTCGATCCCCGGTTCGTGCTTCAGCTGAGATCACTATAGCGTATGGGGGAGGAGGGTGGGTTAATTAACAGATTCGCTAAAGAGCAGCCTCCGCGTAGAGCAAAAGGTAGTCAAACATTTCCTGTCCCAGAACCATCGTCAGATTGTGTATGAATTCCCTAAACAGGTGCCTCAGGGAAACTGGGTTGAGAAGTGGCAGATGGAGTTCAACCCGGATAAGTGTGAGGTGGTTCATTTTGGGAGGTCAAATATGATGGCAGAATATAGTATTGATGGTAAAACTCTTGGCAGTGTGGAGGATCAGAGGGATCTTGGGGTCCGAGTCCATATGACGCTCAAAGCTGCTGCTCAAGTTGACTCTGTGGTTACGAAGGCCTACAGTGCATTAGCCTTCATCAGTCGTGGGATTTTTAAGAGCCGAGAGGTAATGTTACAGCTATATCGGAAGCTGCTCTGACCCTATTTGGAGTACTGTGCTCAGTTCTGGTCGCCTCACTACAGGAAGGACGTGGAAACCATAGAAAGGGTGCAGAGGAAATTTACAAGGATGTTGCCTGGATTGGGGAGCATGCCTTATGAGAATAGGTTGAGTGAACTCAGCCTTTTCTCCTTGGAGTGACGGAGGATGAAGAGTGACCTGATAGACGTGTATAAGATGATGAGAGGCATTGACCGTGTGGATAGTCAGAGGCTGAAATGGTTGCCACAAGAGGACACAGGTTTAAGGTGCTGGGGAGTAGGTACAGAGGAGATGTCAGGGGTAATTTTTTTTTACTCAGAGTGTGGTAAGTCCGTGGAATGGGCTGCCGGCAACGATGGTGGAGGCGGATATGATAGGGTCTTTTAAGAGAGTTTTGGATAGGGACATGGAGCTTAGAGAAGTAGAGAGCTACGGGAACGCCTGGTCATTTCTAAGGTAAGGACATGTTTGGCACAGCATTTTGGGTTCAAGGGCCTGTATTATGCTGTAGGTTTTCTATGTTTCTGTGTTTCTATAATCCGGTAAGGACATCCTTATAAGATGATGAGAAGAATTGGTTAAGTGGATAGTCAGAGGCAATTTCCCTGGGCTGAAATGACTAGTACGAGAGGACATAGTTTAAAGGTATAGAGGAGATCTCAGGGTTTTTTTTTTTACGCAGAGAGTGGTGAGTGCGTGAAGTGGGCTGCCGGCGGCAGTGCGGGAGGTGCAAACGACAGGGTTTTTCAAGATTACTCCTGGATGGCTGATGGTGCTCAGAAAAATAGAGGGCTATGGGTAAGACTAGGTAGTTCTAAGGTTCAGCACAGATTTGTGGGCGGAAGGGCCTGTATTGTTCTGTACGTTTCCTATGTTTCTATAAAACTCGGCTGTGTAAGTTATATCTGACACATCTCCTGCCTTCTAAGGTCCGACTGCTAAGGAGAACATCTCACTTGCTGTCTTAACCACGCTAGCCACCAAAGCGTTAGCTTTTAGCGTCCGTGAACATCTGCAATCTGATCTACTCCCAGGAATTTGTCTCTCGCTGCTTATTGTCCTGCTTGTTGTCCTCAGTCCTCACAACCACCTCCACACAGACACACACACACACACACACACACACACACACACACACACACACACACACACACACTCTCTCTCTCTCTCTCTCTCTCTCTCTCTCTCTCTCTCTCTCTCTCTCTCTCTCTCTCTCTCTCTCTCTCCTCCTCCTACTCTTCCCGATTACATTTCACCTGCTTCTTTGCGGCGTGTCTCATTTATCGCGCAATATCGTCCTGCGGCAAAATTGGAACTCACACTGGTTTAAGGAGAGTGAACTGGACAGGCTTCAAGCTTGTTGACTCGGCCACTGCAAATGCATCACAGAGATAGAATATCCAATTGCAGTTTTATTTTTGTTTTTTTTTAAGCGTGTAACTGATGGGAAGACGATGCGCTCAGTTGGCATTGTATTCCGTTCATCTTGTATCGAATAAAGAGGCCATCGAGTGCATGTTTGTGGCCTCCTGCTGTGTGGCATCCCATCCGCTGCAAAGCCCGAGGTCTTTCTGCGTTCAGATTTTATTATCTCACACCACTGTTGTTTTTACGTCGCTGATGAAATGTAATCGAGAGAAGTGCAGGCGAATGTATTTTGGGAGCTCTGAGGAGGCAGGCCAATACACAGCGAAAGGCGAGGCAGAATCCTGAGACTAGATCAAAGTCCCGATGTTATTTCAGTTTCTGTCGCATTTTAGCACAGACAGCCGTCGTAAATTTAAATTTTAGATGTTATATGTTGTGTGTGTGTGTGTGTGTGTGTGTGTGTGTGTGTGTGTGTGTGTGTGTGTGTGTGTGAGTGTGTGTGTGTGTGTGTGTGTGTGAGTGTGTGTGTGAGTGTGTGTGTGTGTGTGAGTGTGTGTGTGAGTGTGTGTGTGTGTGTGAGTGTGTGTGTGTGTGTGTGTGTGTGTGTGTGTGTGTGTGTGTGAGTGTGTGTGTGTGTGTGTGTGTGTGAGTGTGTGTGTGAGTGTGTGTGTGTGTGTGAGTGTGTGTGTGAGTGTGTGTGTGTGTGTGTGAGTGTGTGTGTGTGTGTGTGTGTGTGTGTGTGTGTGTGTGAGTGTGTGTGTGAGTGTGTGTGTGTGTGTGTGTGTGTGTGTGTGTGTGTGTGTGTGAGTGTGTGTGTGTGTGTGTGTGTGTGTGTGAGTGTGTGTGTGAGTGTGTGTGTGTGTGTGAGTGTGTGTGTGAGTGTGTGTGTGTGTGTGTGAGTGTGTGTGTGTGTGTGTGAGTGTGTGTGTGTGTGTGTGTGTGTGTGTGTGTGTGTGTGTGTGTGTGAGTGTGTGTGTGTTTGGGTGGGGCGGGGGGTGGGATGGGCTTTCATATGCGTCTGTGATTTTCACAATTCCCTGCAAACACTGGAGTCCTAAAATCTCAGGAGATCAACAGTTTCTGACTTACACAAACCATACCTTCAGGCACCAGCAATAATTTCGCAATGATGGTCACTTATCTCACGTTTCTTCCCCTTTCTGATGCTTGGTCTGAATAACAACTGAATCTCTCAACCATGTCTGCCAGTAGTTACGTTCTTAATTGCTCCCTCCCGATTGGCTGCTTAGGTATTTCTGCATGAACTAACAGGTGGAGAGGTGTATCCAAAATCTGGCAACTGAGAGTGCACGAATTGAAACTTTTTTCACAACAAAACCGTTTAATATACGGGGCGCAATGTTGCTTTATTTAGGGTGAACCTGGATTATTAGGTACATTTTTAAAGAGGATCCTGCTAGTCGGAAATTATGTGCTTGCTATTTTGCAGAATTTTAATTACATTATGTTATCTATTATCGATTTGTCAATCTAGTTCCTGCTGATAAATTCACATCGTAGATTCCAAGGTCTATAAACGCTTATTCTGGATATATTATTGAAATAAAAATATAAAAAAAGCCTCAACTAATTATCATCCATTTACTGCATGTGTTTTTTTTTTATTGATTAATCCTAAACTGCCCGTCTAAAACGTGTTTGTCCGTTAATATCAATTATCGTCTTGGTTAGGGTCCGAGATCATTCAAGCGAATGGAGGACCACGGGGTGACTGAACAAAAAGTGATGGTAGACGGACAGTCGCGAGCAATAGCATCCAGATTTATCGTGAGCCTATCACGACTGTTCACCCTGTGGACAGTGGACGGACCAAGAAATACAGAATGCCAAATATCTACCATGTACAAAGCCACGATTTATCACAGACCGGTTATTCAGGGGACTATTCAGGTAGCGAGAAACGGGTGACAGTAATCACTTTCAACCAGATTTTTCAAGAAAAGCGTTTCCCTTCACGGACGCCTACTAGGGACAAAGACCGTCCCTCCTTGGCGGAACACTGCCCAATAGTGCCTTAATGGAACAGACCAGTGCAGATAGGGAAGCAAATGTTCCCTGAATATTTGCCGGATTTCTGACTCTCTTTTTCCTGAGAACATCTCCTCCCAATTCATGTTTCCAAGTTTCTGCCGAACAGTATCGTATTTCCCCCTACCCCAATTGAATGTTTTACTGTATTTTCTGCCCCCTAATCCTTCTCCGGACCACGACCAACAAAACATTCTCCCACCGAGAGATCTGATACCTGACCAGGCTCATTTCTGAAGACCAGATTACTTCGACGCTAAACCAGAATACACTCGGGTCAGCAGTAGGACAGTCTGCTCCTGACTTCCAGCTCAATTCCTCTCTCCTGTTCCATGTCCAGCAAGACGCTTTTCCAAAGGACCTAAAGCAACTAAAATATTTGGTCTCAACTAATCTACATCCATTCACTGAATGCGAGTCTTCTGATCAAGTGCAAACCGTCCGTCGAATAAAGGTTCGTTCGGACGTATAAATCTCCAGTTTCCTTATTTAATGCCCTGGCTCGTATTTTTTTTTTAAACTTTGATGCTGTTATGTATTAGATCTTTGTGCCTTTCTCTGCAAGCTGTTTTTTTTTTGGGAAATTAAAGGAAAGCAGGGGAAAGCGCAGCGGCCATCGTCGCAAAGGTCGTTTTCTGAGTGGACAGAGGCAGGGGGATGATCTTTCGGGTCTTGGCGGCTTCAGAAAGGAGAGGGGTTCACTCAGAGAAAGCAGAGGAAAGAAAAGCGCAAGTTTCCTTTCTCCTCTTCTTCAAGTCAGCTCGGCTGTGTTGGGCCGACACGTGGGGTATGTGGGAAGGCAGAGAGGCCTGCAATATCTCCAACCGCTACAACTGCGAGAAGCGCACACAGCAGCAGCTTCCCACAAACCTCGTTGAGGAGGAGGAACTGGATTATTCGAAGGAGAAAGAGGTGGTCGATAGGACTGATACAGGAGGTTGCTACATCCAAGGTGAAGGTCACAGGATACTGTGTGTCGTTCAGGAAGAGGGAAGGGTTTAAGGAGCCAGTGCAGAGTACCTCGCTGTTCCACCTGAACAACAGGTATATCACTTTGGATACTATCGTGGTGCGGGCGGTTTGGGGAGTGACCTAACAGAGGAAGGACACAGTGGTTGTGTCTCTGGAGCTCAGTCTGCCTCTGGGACTCAGACGGGAAGAACAGGCAAGCCGCGATGATCGGGGATTCATTAGTTAAAGGAGGCTCTGTGGGCGATGACGAGATTCGCGGGAGGTATGTTGTCTTCTGGGTGTCACGGTCCGGGATTGCTCGGATCGAGTTCTCAGAATACTGAAGAGGGAGGGGGAACACGGGTAGGATGACTGACTATTATTTTCTAAAATAATATTCCTTTCTGAATATATTTCCGTCATGACCTTTTCAACAACTTTGGTTCACGGTAAGCAATCAAAGGATCGAATCTTGCCACACCAGGTGGACCAGTACCTTAACCACAGGGGCTAGTGCTATTCCATCCTTCCAAAGGTGTGGTCGTGTTATTAAATAGAGATTCATATGAAGTTTATACTCTTATTTAGTGACTTCTGTGACTCTGATCCCATCACGTTCTCCGGCAGTGCATTCTCCGTACTCAACACCCTCTGGGTGAAATCGATTTCACTTAACCCTCTCTCAAAATCTCTTTTCTCCTCCCCTAAACATCTAACCACTTGAAGAAAAGGAAACTGCCTCTGTGATTATTATTATTATTATTATTATTATTATTATTATTATTATTATTATTATTATTATTATTACTATTACTACTACTACTACTATTCCGGACAGGCGTTTCTACGCGAAGGTTCCAGACGTAGTTAAGTTTGAAACCAGCATACTGAGGCCAGAGGGGGTGGGATTTGGATCAGGAACTTTATTTCGGCACGTTGTATCACAGTAAGAATTGGAAATTGATCAGAAACCGTTTACAGAAACCTTCCCCATCACACTCCGATCCTTAACAGGGTGTAGAACCGCTGGACTCTGCCGTAAGCTTGGACATCCAACCCGCCTCTCTCCCTCTCCTGACGCTCAGAAAGGTCCCGACACCCTGCAAACTTGGAACTGATCAGTCACAGATGGGGACGGCGTGTCTAACACCATGCTAAGTGAGCGTGGGTGCCTTATCTGCCGTATGCGCTCGTTTCCGTGTGAAATTCACGCACGCTCTCGCCGCGTTTGCTGGGACCAGACTTGACGTGACCGGGTTTAGGACGGGTTGATGCCAGGTGGGTGGACAAATCCCAGGAGAGTGACTTGAAGGCGTGTGGTGATCGAATGAATCCTATCTGGATTTTGCAAAGAATTAGGAAGTATGTTCCCAACTGGAGTGGAGAAGTTGCGATTTCGCGTCTGGAATTTGGAGTTCCAGTGAAAGTGCAATGTCTGGTTTTACTGAATCTTCTGAACAGGGAAGGAATGGATCCGGGAGCGTGTTCCTTGTAATAACCGGAAATACCGGCCCCTCCTCTTTCAGGATCTACGTCATGAACAAGGATCAGTGATGAAATAAGGCCTCTGCGCAAAATCGTTTTGACATTTCTCATGTTCTTTCCCGTGGTCTTTAATTCAGAAAAGAGACTTACAGAGAAGGAACGTGATAGCAACCGGGGTCAGTATCTATAGAAATTTTCGCGTTGTGTCCATTCTCTGAAAAAGCAAGAGCTCGTTCCTTGTTCTGAGGGAGCAGCAATGCTTTCTTTTCCTTCTTCAAGTGCCCACTGACGAAAGTTTTTTTTTTCAGGTAAGACCTGCGTTACAGTAACACTGACACTAATGTATATCGAGATCAAGGTGCGGTAGCAAATGTTTTGATGAGTGTACGGTTGTCCGATATCACTGTGTTCCCCAACGCGTCCCTCCCTGCATCTCTCTCGTTCTCCCTCTCTGACTCCATCTGGGAACTTCAATCAGTTCCAGTTTCCGAGGATAAAAGGCAGCGGCATTTCTCGGCAGCGTAATGGAGCTTTGACCAGCGGCCACCGGCGTTTGGGATTAACTTGTAAGAGCAAATTCAAGGATTTTGCTCTTTGCTCAAAAGTTCAGCGGCTATTGTCGCAAAGGTCGCCTTCTGAGTGGACAGAGACAGGGGGATGATCTTTAGCGTCTTCGAGGGTTCCGAAAAGAGATGATTACCTCAGAGAACGCAGAGAAAAGAAAAGCGCAAGTTTCTTTCCTCCTCTTCTTAATGTCAGCTCAGCCATGTTGGGCCGACACGCAGCACAGTTCAATGCTCACCTTGGGGTCTGTGGGAAGGTTGGACAACCTGCAATATCTCCAACCGCAACAACTGCGACACATTCTGATTAACTACGTTAAGGAGCTGGAGCTGGAACTGGACGAACTCCCGATTATCCGGGGGGATGAAAGTGTGGCTGATAGGACACATAGAAGAGGTAGTTACATCCAAGGTGGAGGTCACAGGGTACTGCGTGTCGTTCAAGAAGAGGGAAAGGTTGAAGGAGCCAGTGCAGAGTACCTCGCTGTTCCACTCTAAACAACAGGTATATCACTTTGGATACTATCGTGGTGCGGGCGGTTTGGGGAGTGACCTGACAGAGGAAAGTCAGAGTGGTTGTATCTCTGGCGCTCTGACTGCCGCTGGGACTCAGACGGGAAGGACAGACAAGCTGCGACGACCGGGGATTCATTAGTTACAGGAGGCTCTGTGGGCGAGGACGAGATTCGCGGGTGGTGTGTTGTCTCCCGGTTGTCACGGTCCGGGATAACTCGGATCGAGTCCTCAGAATACTGAAGAGGGAGGGGGAACATGGGTAGGACGACTGACGAGATTCTGCCAAGTGTATTCAGGGTATTCAGTGCTAAGTTTAAGAGCGGGTCTCCAGTGTTGTGATCTCAGGATCTCTCGCCGTGCGGCGAGATTTTGAGCCCAGGAATAGGACGATTTTGCGGTTTAATACGTGGATAAGGATTTGGTGTAGCATGGAGGAGTTAATATTTTTGGTGTATTAGTCTTGTTTCCAGGGAGGGAGTGACCCGTGCAGAAGGGACGTTTTTCGCCTGAACTGGAGAGGAAATTGTATCCCAGAACTCACCGAACTTTCTCCTGACTGAATCAAAGGTAGCTCGGGGTCAGAAGGGTTCGCTCCAGTTGGTGCTCACAGACCTCGGGCTGGTTCACGTGTCGCTGTTCCCTCGTCTTCACTCGTGGTTTGCTTCTATTTGTGGGCTTTTCTTCCAATAAATCTCTCACTGCAGGTCTAACTTGAACCAGAGAGATAATGGAGCAAGTATTCAATACAAGGGATAACAAATCATTTCTGGCCAAAGTTCCTAAAAGGAAAACTCACTGAAAATGTAAATGTTGAAGAGAAATACAATGATCTCAGTGGACAAGTCAGTAATTGTCCCTGGCTCTTCACAAAACCTGATGTGGCAAGCGAAGGAGACTTCATTCAGTAATGGTAGGAAATGAGATATAGAGTAGGAGCAGAACTGGGTCCTTTCGCCATCGAGTGTGCTCCAACATTCACTCATGGCTGTTTCCTTTTATTTCCCCAACTCCATATTCCTGGCTTGTCCTGTAATCCTGAAGCTACGTAGGCATCTAAAATATATTAATCTCTGCCAGAAATCCACCCAACGGCAGCATCCACTACGCTTTGTGGCAACGAATTCCACAGATCAACCCACATTTGCCTGAAGAAATTGCTCTCATATGAAAGAAATGCAAGAGAGAAAATTGGCCCTCTGAAAAATCTGAATAGTAATCTATTCACCTACAGGAAAGAGATGGCGGAGATCTTACATGAGTTTTCTCATTCATTGGAATTTACTCAGATGATGGACACAGACTCTATAGAACTGCGGCAGGGCAGCAACGAGTTTAAGGACCCAATGCAGCATACAAGTGATACGGTGCTTACTGTCTTGAGACGAATTAGACAAAAGACCATAAGACCATAAGATACTGGAGCAGAATTAGGCCATTCGGTCCATCGACTATGCTCCGCCATTCAATCATGGGCTGATCCACTTCATCCGGTCATTCCAACTCTCCTGCTTTCAACCTTACCCTTTAATGCCTGGCTAATCATGAACCTACCCTGCCTTAAATGCACTCAATGACTTGGCATCCACAGCCGCCCCTGGCAACAAATTTCACAGAGTTACCACCCTCTGACTAAAGCGATTTCTCCGCATCTCAGTTTTAAAAGGACGACCTTCAATCCTGAAGTCGTGCCATCTTCTATTCGAATCCCCTACCCTGGGAAATAATTTTGCCATATCTAATCTATTCAGGCCTTTTCAGGTTTGGAAAGTTTCTATGATATCCCCCCTCATTCTCCTGAACTCCAGGGAATACAGCCCAAGAGCTGCCAGATGTTCCCCATACGGTAACCCTTTCATCACTGGAATCATTCTCGTGAATCTTCTCTGAACCCTCGCAAAAGTCAGTATATCCTTCCTAAAATAAGGAACCCAAAGCTATACACAATACTTCAAGTATGGTCTCACGAGTGCTTTATTTTACAGATACATCAACCGCTCCTCCTCAGAGAGTGATGGAAAAGACCCAGATATTAATTTTACCGGCTCTCCAATTGTTCAGAGTGCTGCTGGTATGTTTAATTAGCAACGGGACATTCGCCTTCTCAATCCTGTTTCGCCATTCTCTTTATTCTCAGTTAACTGTGATCTGAGCAGCGCCACCCTGCGACCGTCTGCAACACTTCACTCCCTTGCGTGGCAAGAATCTGTGTTCTGCGGAATTCAGCACTTTGACAAAAAAACCTTGCTTCTCTTTTCCTTGAGGGAAACAATTCCAAAATTACACTAGTCCCACGCTTTAAAAAGCATTTAATCGACTTTCACCTGTGTCACCTCCCCCGATAACAGTAAATATATTCTCCGCATTCTTGACAATACCCAGCGTGATGTTCCGTGTTATACCTCTTCTCTTTTATTTTTAAACTGTTCCTGACTTCCCTTGTTAGCCACGGTCCCCTTATAATCTTTCTTCCTCTTTGGAATGAACTGATCCTGCACCTTCTGTATTATTCCCAGAAATATCTGCCATTGTTGTTCCACTGCCGTCCCTGCTAGGGTATTGTTTCCTTCCAGTCAACTTTGGTTAGTTCCTCCTTCATGGCTCCATAGTCACCTTTGTTCGACTGTAATACTGATACTTCCGATGCTCCCTTCTCCCTCTCAAATCGCAGATTAAAACTTATCATATTATAGTCACTACCTCCTAATGGCTGCTTTACCTCGTATTCCCTTATCAAATCCGGTTCATTACACAACACTAGATCCCGAATTGCCTTCTCCCTGGTAGGCTCCAGTACAAGCTGCGCTAAGAATCCATCTCGGAGGCACTCCACAAACTCCCTTTCTTGGGATCCAGTACCAACCTGATTTTTCCAGTCTACCTGCATGTTGAAATCCCCCATTACAACCATAGCATTACCTTTGCGACTTGCTAATTTTCGCTCTTGATTCAACTTGCACCCTATATCCAGGCTACTATTAGGGGCCTGTAGATAACTCCCGTTAGGGTCTTCTTGCCCTTCCAATTTCTCAGTTCTATCCATACTGACTCTACATCTCCTGACTCCATGTCACCCCTCAATGGACAATGACTGAATTTCATTCCTCACTAGCAGAGCCACCCCACCCCTTCTGGCCACCTGTCTGTCCTTTCGATAGATATCCTTGAACATGCGTTTCCCAGCCCTGGTCCTCTTGCAAGCATTTCTCCGTTATTCTTATAGCTTCATACTTCCAACAGAGCCTCAAGCTCATCCACTTTATTTCGTGCATTCATATATAATACTTTTAATTCATTACTCCCCTCGCTTCTCACATCGATCTCTATTGCATTTGACCCTACTCTCCGATCCCTTCAACTCGTTTATCTAAACACCAGCAGTTAAACTCTCCTCTGCTTCATCTAAATCATGGCGAATACAATCCACTATACACCTTTATCAAAAACGGGAAAATTAGATCAAACCCTCCCGTTAGTTTTTAAGTAACAACGCATAATATTGAATTAACTAAAATATTTTTAAGTCAGCGAAAAGTAACTGAAACTCAAGAGATATTGCCACATAAGAAAATTCATAGAAACTAACTATCATTGACGTAATCTTGGCAATACCCAGCGTGATGTTCCATGTTTTTTCCAGGCGTTCAACTCATTTATCTAAGCACCAGCGGTTACATTCTCCTCTGCTTCATCTAAATCATGGCGAATACCATCAACTACCCGCCTTTATCAAATACGGTAGAATACAGTCAAACCCTCCCATATTTTTAAGTAAGAACGCATAAAATATGCTTAACTAAAATACTTTTAAGACAGCGAAAAGTGGCTGAAACTCAAGAGATATTTCATCATAGGAAATTTCATTGAAACTAACTATCATTGAAGTAATCGTTCTTTGAACTACGCCTGACTCAGAAATAAGGAGACGGTAACCCCCTCCAGTCTCAGCAACAGTCTATGTAAAGGAACGATCTCCTCCTTATTCCTCTCATTACGGTCAGCAATGTGGATTGAGTTCGTTATTATCCCCACTTGGGCCTTCCTACTGAAGGGTAGAAAGAAATGGCAGACAGTGACAGCCCGACCAGCAAAGGGTTAAGTAAAGCGACGCCTCGGTTTCCCTCGGACCGGGAGCAGTAACGACCAGAGTCTGGAAGGTCCGCTTCCTTCTGCAGGAAACACATTATCGGGTACTATGTAGAAACAGCGGCGCTTCCAATAACATTTCCAAACCAGATCGGGTTCCGGCGGGAGATGCAGAGTAATTTTACTCCATTATCTGAGGGAAATCCTTAGTCCCTACAATTGCGAATATGATACAGTCCCACTACAAGATAATCCAATAATTGCTCAATCTCATTAAAGAGGTTATAAAATCGGCTAACTGCGTCCCCAACGTGGGAAACTATGATGCGGCAAGTGACATCAAATACAACGTTAAAACAAATGAGTGGCAGATAATATAGCACAACATCCTGGGGAAGATCAGAGATTCGGGGGAAACGCAGTGATTGCTATCACGCACTGAAGTAGTCATTCTGCTTCAAACCACAGGATTGAAATATTCAATCTGCGGGCACACATCAAAGGTACCGCACATCTCTCAGACCATGTACAGTTCGGTTGGTACAGTCACTTAATCTTATTGCTCACCTGGGGAGTAGTTTATTGTCAGACTTTAACAATTCCAGCGGCAACTCAGGACAAACACGGCTGCGAGGTTTAATACACGGAGACAGCAGAAGGAAGATGACAGTGAATTGTGATCAAACCTTATGCCTTTGGTATAATCTTTTCTTATGAACACTGGTCACTCCCTTTCTGCAAACTCAGCTGGGTGCCCATTGACTGGAGTTGTACAGATTTCAAGCTCAGCCCGTTTATAAAGCCATCTCCTAAAGTTGTCCGCTGGTGGACCATTACAGAAATGGGTTTTACCTGGGCGGAAACATGCCGAGATCACCACATCTCCAACATAGCTACCGGTGAAAGTCCACAGCAAGACAAGAACTTTCTCCTTCACTTTTTTGCTCACTTACTGGAAACAATTTACCAGATCAGCGCAGCAATCATATGGATTTACCACCATTTGTCGCTCGTGAATTTGCCTGACATCGTATATATTTTTCAATTCCATCAAAAAAAGAGATGGGAAAACGCTAAGCCTTAAAGTCACTGGGTCTCTAATTTGTCAGAGGGTGCTGCTGGTATTTTGAATTCGTAGCAGGGCATTCGCACCGTCAATCGTGCTCCAATATTATCATTGTTCACAGCTGACCTGTCATCTCAGCGGCGTAATCCTGGAAACGCCTGCAGCATCTCTTTTGCTTCTCAGGAATATATGCTCCGCGCAGTTGAGCACATTGAAAAAAACAATTCTGCTTCCCCTTTCCTTTACGGAAGACAACTCCAAACGTTTACTAGCCCCAGGCTATGGAAACAATTTCAACTCATCGCACCTGTGTCAGTTCTCCCTGTAACAGCAAACGTATTCTCCACATCCTTGCCAAGACTCAGTGTGATGCTAAATGATCCCTGCAAGCGTTCAATACATTCATCCAAACACCAGAGTTTAAAGACGCCTTTCACCCATCTAAATCACAGTGAACACAATTAACTTCCTGTCTATATCTAATTCCAGAGAATACAAGCAAAGTCTTCAACTCAGTCAGTAACAGTGCACACAATCAAGTCTTCACCTTTACGTCATTTCCACCATAACTGCTGGTACAGAACATAGTAAAAATGAGACAACGCTTTTTCAAGACCATGGTGTTACATGATAAAGTACATTAACTAGATCGAACTACGTAAAAAAAAACACAGAAAAAAAAACTACACTCGACCACAGACCTACCCAGGACTGCATGCAGTGCACAAAACAGTGTAGGCATTACAATAAACAATAAACAGAACAATAGGGAAGCAAGGTGTCAGTCCAGGCTCTCGGTATTGAGGAGTCTGATAGCTTGGGGAAGAAACTGTTGCATAGTCTGTTCGTGAGAGCCCGAATGCTTCGGTACCTTTTCCCAGACAGCAGGAGGTAGAAGAGTTTGTGTGAGGGGTGCGTGGGGTCCTTCATAATGATGTTTGCTTTGCGGATGCAGCGTGTAGTGTAAATGTCCGTGATGGCGGGAAGAGAGCCCCAGTGATCTTCTCAGCTGACCTCACTATCCGCTGCAGGGTCTTGCGATCCGAGACGGTGCAATTTCCGAACCAGGCAGTGATGCAGCTGCTCAGGATGCTCTCAATACAACCCCTGTAGAATGGGATGAGGATGGGGGGTGGGAGATGGACTTTCCTCAGCCTTCGCAGAAGGTAGAGACGCTGCTGGGCTTTCTTTGCTATGGAGCTAGTGTTGAGAGACCAGGTGAGTTTCTCCGCCAGATGAACACCAAGAAATTTACTGTTCTTTACGATCTCTACCGAGGAGCCGTCGATGTTCAGCGGGGAATGGTCGCTCCGGGCCCTACTGAAGTCAACAAACATCTCTTTTGTTTTGTTCACATTAAGAAACAGGTTGTTGGCTCTGCACCAGTCCGTTAGCCGCTGCACCTCCACTCTGTAAGCTGACTCGTCGTTCTTGCTGAAGAGACCCACCACGGTCGTGTCATCGGCGAACTTGATGATGTGGTTCGAGCTGTGTGTGGCAGCACAGTCGTGGGTCAGCAGAGTGAACAGCAGTGGACTGAGCACACAGCTTTGATGGGGGAGCCGTGCTCAGTGTGATGGTGTTGGAGATGCTGCTCCCGATTCGGACTGACTGAGGTCTCCCAGTCAGGAAGTCTAGGATCCAGTTGCAGAGGGAGGTGTTCAAGCACAGTAGGCTCAACTTTCCAATCAGTTTCTGAGGGATGATTGTTTTGAATGCTGAACTGAAGTCTATGAAAAGCATCCGAACGTATGTGTCTTTTTTGTCCAGGTGGGTTAGGGCCAGGTGGAGTGTGATGACAATGGCGTCGTCTGTTGAGCGGTTGGGACGGTACGCAGACTGCAGGGGGTCCAGTGATGGGGGCAGCAGGGTCTTAATATGCTTCATGACGAGCCTCTCGAAACACTTCATGATGATAGATGTGTGTGCAACGGGACGGTAGTCATTTAGGAAGGACACTGAAGACTTCTTCGGCACGGGGACGATTGTGGCGGCCTTGAAGCACGTTGGAATGGTGGCGCTGCTCAGGGAGATGTTGAGGCTGTCAGAGAGAACATCTTATAGCTGGTCTACCCATTCTCTATGAACTCCACCAGGAATATTGTCTGGTCTAGCAGCCTCCCGTAGGTCGACCGTGCGCAGGGTTCTTCTCACATCGGCCACGGTGAGACACAGCACCTGGTCATTCGCATGAGGGGTGGACTTCCTCGCCGCCACATCATTTTCCGCCTCAAAACGGGCGTAGAAGTTATTCAGCGCATCTGGGAGGGAGGCATCACCAGCACAGTCAGGTGATGTTGTCCTGTAATTGGAGATGTCCTGAATGCCCTTCCACATGCGCCGCGTGTCGCCGCTGTCCTGGAAGCGGCTGTGGATTCGCAGGACGTGTGCACGCTTTGCCCCTCTGATGGCCTGGGACAATTTGGCCCTGGCTGTTGTTAGGGCTGTCTTGTCGTCTGCTCTGAAGGCGGAGTCAAGGGTCCTCAGCAACGCACGCACCTCCGCGGTCATTCATGGCTTGTGGTTAGCACGTATAGTGATGGTCTTGGTCAGGAAAACGTCATCCGTGGACTTGCTGATGTAGCTGGTGACTGTAACTGTCCAAGACTGGATCTCTCCACCAGATCTATCTCACATCGTGCCGCTATGCACAGTATTTCAGTTCAGCAGTACCACCATCTGGGCTATCCCAAAAATGCGTGACTCCATTATTTTTATCACACCATTAGTACCGCCACGTCGTGAGTCACTTCATCAGTATGGCGCCATCAGTACTACACCACACCGAGACTTGATCAACACTCAGTCCGCACTGTTACGAGCAAACGGATTGAATCGGTTAGTCCGAACCTTGAGCGTTTCAATCCGCCAGTACTATTACAAATCGCATCACTGCATGAGTATTCGAAGTTCAAAGGACATTTATAATCAAAGTGGCCATGTAGTATTCTGGGTTTAAAAGCACAAAATAGAAGTGCAACAGAACCTTTGAAAATCTACAAAAAAAAAGACTGTTGAACAGTGTCAATGTAAACAGATTCAATTAATAATTAATATAATTATTAATAAAATACAATGAAAAACAATTACACTTGAGACCTGAAAGGCACTTCAGGGAAGAGAGCATGATTATTAAAATCAAGCACGTTCACCATGATTGTCGAATGCTGAGAACACCGAGAACAGTGCTTGCTATTGACATGATAGAACACTTCAGCAACAGCTTATCCATTCACAACAAATAGCATATCGACGTATATTTTTGTATTGTAATACCCTGTCAGGTACTGGGGATTTATCTACTCTGATTTACCTCAAGACATCAAGCACCTCCTCTTCTTTAATCTGTATAAGTTCCATGACCTCCCTATTTGATTGCCCTGTTTCCATAGACTCCATTCCAGTCTCCTTTGTAAATACAGATGCAAAAAAAAACAACCCATTTAATATCCCTCCCACATCTTTTGGTTCCATACATAGCCGACCACTCTGATCTTCAGGAGGACCAATTTTTATTGTGATTATTAAAATTAAACACGTTCACAATACGTGTCTATGACCGAGAACAGAGCTTGAGTCTGACATGATAGCACACGATGGACACACTTCATCAACAGCTTATCCATTCAGGCAGGGAAATTCACAACAAGTAACATATCGACGTATATTTTTTATTGCAAAACTAAAATCTCTACGACTATGCTAATCCACATAAATTCCGAAGATGCATAAGAGCCAGAAGGAAGCCAACTTCAAGACAACAACAAGGATATGCAAGAAAATAATGGGGATACCAATCACCCCCCCCCCACCCCCGAGGCGCAGATAAAAATAGGATTACAGCATCAACTGCTCACAGACTGCTGGCTATTGCTATAACACAGAACTCGGGACTCCACAGAATGCTGAAAGAAGTAATTACAAATGTAAAGAACGAATTAATTGATTACGTAAGTACTGACCCCTTTCAATCCGGTACTTACTTGCTGCACCAACGGCAGCAATTACAGCCTTGAGTTTATTTGTTTCTGTCTCTGTCATCGTGAGAGATAGCCCAGACTGCGTGCTGTTATACGGGGAAGTGATGATGGAGAGATTGTAGTACAGAGGGCGCGACACATTGAGGGGTAGTAATGACGGTGAACCACTCTGCGTCGTTTTAATCTAGCGAGGGCGCATTGCCGAGCAGTGGCAAAGGGGAAACACGGTGAGCGATGGTAGAATGGAGCTACACACTTCCGGTAGTACTGATAGAACTATACTCATCGGGTAATAACTGGTAGGGGGTTATACCCTGGCTTCTTCCTGACTGAATTCCACCTGGAAATTCAGTGAGAGTGGAGCCACAAACTGGGGTGAACGATTAATGCGGTGATATAAAGAAGAGAAGTGACACAGAGGGGTGGTGATGTACTGACACAACACGAAGTTGTACTGAACGCGTGATATAGGGGTTTGATTGTGGGGCCCTATTACGCCAGAATTACTACTCATGGAGATAGATTCGGATTCAAAAAAGTGATTCACAGCGGGTTTGAACAGATCGCGTGATGCTGCGAGGTGGCGTACTAATATAGAGGCACCACGTGGCAATGAACAGATCGCGTGACGCAGTGACGGCAGCGCTGCATAGGCGTGGTGACGTGGGTTCGTACATTAAACGCCCTGGCTAAGGTTGCATTGCTAACGTGGCGGTCTTTCCGTGGAAGCAATGTTTGGGTTATGGCTAGAGATAGCGGGTTCTTTGGAATGCGAGCCAGTCGGGAGAAAGTTTTTTTTTTGTGTGCCTGACATTGGTGTGAGTGGAGTTGACGGAAGATGAAGAGAAAAACTGCTGGAGAGTACAGGCCGTAGGATTTGACCTGGCGGGTGACCGAGATTCAATGCGGCAGGGTGGCGACGTCTACTGAGGTCCGCTGAATATATGTGGCTTTTGGAAGAGCTGCGCGCTTTTGACTGTTTAATCATGATAGGCCGTTTTTTTTTGTATTTTTCCCCTTTCTTTACTAAACCTTTAGTTAAGTTAACGAGTGTAACTATAATTCCTTTGATCGTATGCAGGACGCAGTCTGTGATTTCTCAGCACCGTGTTTTAGCAGGGTAACAAATCTGAGCATTCACACAAACCCGGGTTTGGGGTGGTAGAGCCGTCCTAATCTCATGAATTTGGCGGGACCAGAGTGTGTAAACTCCCTAGACTTACGCAGCCGCAAGGAAACCGGAGTTTCACAAAATGGTGTGACGTAATTGGAGTGAGAGTTTGAGCGGAAGTCGTGATCCTGTGGCACGCTGAGTGGTACTACTGACGGAGTGACACAGTGAAGGGTATCGGAGAGGAAATACAGATTAGTGTGACAACACCAGGGGTGGCATAGACAGGGGTACACACTGGGGGGATTTGCTGACGGAATTTTACACTTGGAATAACATTATGGGAGTAATACAATGAGACACTAATGATGGAACATCATGTGAAAAGTGATTGGTTAAGCCATGCACTCTGGGTAAACGAATAGAGTACATTTAGTGAGCTGGATCGACGATGGGATGTGACAGTAAGGCGTCAGGCTGACGCTGTGATATATGGAGAATTAGTACTGGTAGCCTGACACACCATATAACCATATAACAATTACAGCACGGAAACAGGCCATCTCGACCCTTCTAGTCCGTGCCGACGCTTACACGCACCTAGTCCCAGTGGCCCGCACTCTGCCCATAACCCTCCACTCCTTTCCTGTCCATATACCTATCCAATTTTACTTTAAATGACAATATCGAACCTGCCTCTACCAATTCTACTGGAAGCTCATTCCGCACAGCTAGCACTCTCTGAGTAAAGAAGTTCCCTCTCGTGTTACCCCTAAACTTTTGCCCCCTACCTCTCAACTCGTGCCCTCTTGTTTGAATCTCCCCTACTCTGAATGGAAAAAGCCTATCCACGTCAACTCTATCGAGCCCCCTCATAATTTTAAACACCTCTATCAAGTCCCCCCTCAACCTTCTACGTTCCAAAGAATTAAGACCTAACTTGTTCAGCTTTTCCCTGTAACTAAGGTGCTGAAACACAGGTAACATTCTAGTAAATCTTCTCTGTACTCTCTCTATTTTGTTGATATCTTTCCTATAATTCGGTGACCAGAACTGTACACAATACCCCAAATTAGGCATTACCAATGCCTTGTACAATTTTAACATTACATCCCAACTCCTGTACTCAATGCTCTGATTTATAAAGGTCAGCATACCAAAAGCTTTCTTCACCACCCTATCCACATGAGATTCCACCTTCAAGGAACTATGCACCGTTATTCCTATATCACTCTGTTCTACTGCATTCTTCAATGCCCTACCATTTACGATTTATGTCCTATTTGGATTATTCCTACCAAAATTCAGCACCTCATATTCATCAGCATTAAATTCCATCTGCCATCGTTCAGCCCACTCTTCTAACTGGCCTAAATCTCTGTGCAAGTTTTGAAAACCTAGTTCATTATCCACAACGCAACCTACCTTAGTATTATCTGCATACTTATTAATCCAATGTACCACCCCATCATCCAGATCATTATACTGAGGGTAAGGAATCGAAAAAAAGGATCTGGTGCTTTCCCGGCGTTAAAGAGGATTGAACTCTTCTCCAGCTTCCAGCCGGGTACAGGTATCGATTTTCGTCGCCGTTTCGCCAGCAAACTTTGCCATCTTCGTCAGCGATGATGCCTGAGCATGTCCAGCCAGGTGGTATTTACTTCTCCGTAATTCCCCTGGTGGCTAGACCTTATCCAATCAGGTTTCCTCTGCCCCGCGTTGTTTACAATCGAATTCCGGTTCCTACGTAGAGCGGACCTTCGTCTTTGTTACATTTTTTTCCGTCTAGTTTTATTTTACTGGCTTCCTTCTTCAACAAAAGCCACTGGCGCCGCACTGTAGTCTTGTGCGTGGAGGGGACATTGAGGGTATTACTGTATATAGTGAGACACTACTCTCGAGTGATTAGCTGAACTCTCGGGTTTAGCGACACCGTGCAGGATCGAACCAATGAAGTGGCATGCCAAGGTTTAGTTTAGTTTTCACGGTGTGCTACAGAACGGAACTGATGGACTGATCCTCCCTAAAGCGTGAAACACTGATGAGTAGTATTAATGAAGGCACACAACTGGAACCATATGTAGCCAGCAGGTGCGATACACTGAGCTGCAAAACCGAGGAAGCGGAATATAGTGTAGTTGCGCCGAAGGCGTGGCAAAATTGGAGTGATACCCAGCGAAGAGATGGTGATGGTGCCCTACAATGAGCTGTAGAAATGAGGGATTGGAATATAGCAAAGTAGTACTGAATGCCAGACACACTGTGGGTCAGCTCTGATTGAGGTACAGTGAGCTGTAGAAATGAGGGATTGGAATATAGCAAAGTAGTACTGAATGCCAGACACACTGTGGGTCAGCTCTGATTGAGGACGTTGAGTACGTAAGGACTGGTAGGCAGTGAGTTACCATTAATTAACAGATTGGAAGTTGTGACTGGTGTACTAACCGACGGTCAGTATAAGTAGACAGCAAATTTAGTGAATGTTCTCAGAGAATGACACACAGAAGAGTAGTACGGTTGCCGTGACGCAGTGCCGGACGGAAGTGAAGCAATGATAGACTAAGGTGTCTGCTGACGGAGCGACACCCGTGTGCACGGCTGATGGAAGTTTACACGGGCAGAGAAGTGCTGGCGGACACACTAAAGTGGAGTGACGCCGGAATCAAAGACTGTCGGTGAGTGCTGATGAAAGTAGACACCGTGCTGTTGTACCTATTGAGAGATCCTCTGTGGGTAGACAGTGGCGTGTCTGAAGGAGGGGCGCATTTTCGTGTAGTCGTGCAGGTGTGATACTTTGATAGTGCGATAGGACTGAAGAGAGACGGACACTGGCATGAGTAATGAATTGCGGCACCGCGGCGTAGCACTGACGGCGTGATCGACTGGGTGATATAATATAATAGGTGGGGTGACATACACAGGGGTGTAACACTGGCTGGGAGCATTAGAATTAGCATTAGCGAAGAGAATTAGGGAATTATTGACGGAGCGTCACACCGTAGGATATTACTGATGGAGTGACACTGTGGAAGTACAAGTGAGTACAAGACTCATTCTGGTTCAGTACTGCTGGACTGATGCCCTGTGAGTTACTCGACGTGGAGTCATACACTGAGGGGAATAACTGATGGACAGGAATAATGAGAGCTAATCCGCTAAAAGGGCTAATAGTTTGATTCACATTGGGCAAAGCAGATAAACTAAATGTGGCGAAGCACCGATTAAGTAACACACAGGCGGGTACCACAGGTCGAGTGACGTTGTGGGCTATTTCGGATGAAGTGACTCGCCGTCAGTTAATACAGATGGAGGAAGGGGCTGAGGGGCATAAACCATGGAGTTACAGGCAGAGGTGTGGTAACGATGGCGAGACACAGCGAGAGGTAGCACCGACGGAGTGATCCGTTGTGAGATGGCGTGCAACATAGACTGGTAAAACCTCTGGGGTGGTGGGGTGTGGTCTAGAACCGATGGAATCAGACACAGATTGATCGACAGGCGCTCTGAGGGCGTGTAGCTAACGATCCTCAAATAGTTATTTCACCAGATGCATCGGACATTAGATCATATCTTATATACATTGGCGATTTATCAACAGAGTGGGCAAATTTGGCGTCAATTTTGAAAGTAGTTAATTAAAATCGACTATATTTTGACAGTGCGATTGTCACTAGACCCTTACAATATTAACTTCTATTATTTTATTATTTTGTTACATTTAAGAGGCATTTTGACCGATGCAGAAATAGGCAGGGTGCACAATGCGACGGTCTCAATGTGCCTGAATGGATTAGCGTTGAAGACCGTCATTGATGCATTGTTTCCAGGAGCAGAATCTGTACAACTTGACAATTCCGCAACGGTGTAAAATCTTGTACAAAGCACAATGAGGCTATTCGGCGATTTATTTTAAAATGTTCCTTTAATTCAGTTGTTAATGTCCCTCCCCGCTTCCTTTCTTGATTCCCAAGTCCTTTCATAGAGCGCTCGACAGTTCTCTTACATGCAAGCAAGCACTTATACCACCCCTGATGCATTGAAACCCCCTGCAGTTCAGCGTAGGTAAGCAGCAGTAAGTAGGCGACCAACATTTAGGCACAAATATGAACCAGCAGCGCCAGCAGGCACAAACCGGCGGAAAAGGTGGCCCCCGAGCTACGAACCACTCGCATCTCGCCGCCCGCCCCCCGCTCAACCTTCACCCGGATCCCTTTACTCTCCACCCCCTTGAGGGAAACACTGACTTTTCCGTTGCTGTTGGAGGAATGGGTGACTTCAAACTCTTCAAAGGGCGGGATGAGCACCTCCTGTTCCTTGGGTTGACTTGAGTACATGTAGATTGCGGCTCCGAACTGAGATTTAATTTCGAAGAGGGTCTGATTGCTGTACTTCTTGGCGATATTTTTGTCGAGCGACGAAGATGCGAAGTGGCCGAATCTCATTTTCAGTTCTTTCGGAACTATTACCGGTCTTGACATTCCCCTATAAGTCGTGTCCGGTGCCCTGCCCGCCATCTCCCTCAGTCTCGCGAGAGCAACGGAAAGAAGATAATGGACACTCTTGAATGGGAATTTAGCTGCGTAGACTGAATCGTCAGCTCCATCCATCCGCACGGCAGCGTTGAAGACACTGTAGAAGTTATTGCATTTGCTGTCAGTATAGGCGTACACGGCCAACAGGTGTTCTCTCCGGAGCCCGTCAGGCGGGCGTATATCTCCCATGCCTTTGAGTGCACATTCCCACACTTCGTTAAGTTTTGGATTCCTTTTTCGCTCCACCTCGAGGTAGTCAATGGCCAACTGGTCGGATGCATTGCTCTGGGTGAAATTGTAGGAGGCGCTGTTTCCCTGCATTCCCAGTGGAATGGCGGCCGTGCTGCTGCCCACATCGCGGGACTCGACACCTAGGAGTGGGGAGAAGCCAGAATCGCTGTTTAGTCCGGATGTAATAAGAAGGGTGGGACATTTAGTAATACACGGAGCCCCGGGAAATGGGTGAAGTCCTTTGTAAATTATTTTCCTCTGCTGTTTTCCACACACACACACACACACACACACACACACACACACACACACACACACACACACACACACACACACACACACAGAGATATATATATATATATGTATAATATGTATATTATATATAAATGTATATATATATATAATGGAGATGGAGGTAAAGTCTTTTGAACGACACCATTTTCTTGAGGGGGGGCGTTGGGAGGAATGGGAGATAGTACAACACAAAAGATACTAAACGTCTTGACACACAAGCACGTTGGTAAATCTCCAGGTGCATCCATAGCATTGTGGAAGTAAGAAAAGACATGCTTCAGAGAGTTAGAAACCGGGTTGGACTCCAACCTCAGCCACTGCTACTACGTAATATGCACCTTGGAATAGCTGCCGGGGCCTAGTATTCCACGGTCGGACACCCCCCAATAAAAGAGCGGTGTAGAACAGTTAATTGGGCGCTATGTATCTGGCCTCGTGTGCGGAGCACTGACAGAATCATGTTGGATTTGACAGGAAATGTGAACAGGGCCGCTTAAAGGAGCAGGGTCGATGTATTGTTGCGGGTGGCTTGAGGGTTATATTTCTGGAGTTCTTTCGCTGTATAGTGGGAGGCATGAGGAGGCGAGGTTCCCATCGGTAGCAGTCAAGGTCCCTCAACACATTATCTTCCAAAGACTGACAGCGGATGTCAAACCTCTGGACTCCGGCCACTGGCTGGATTGTCCAACCAGTGTCCCAGAGCATCGCATCTCCGCGTTTCCTCTTCCGGCGGTGCGTTGCGCGGGACAGCAGCGCCCCCTCCCTCCCCCGCTCCTGTGAGATGAGTGTGGTTGGGTGGATAAATAGTTGCGATGGTTGGTTGCGTGTAGGGTTTGTACATGGTCACATTGCTTCGGTGGGGAAAGGTAGCTCACACCGCAGTTCATTTGATAGTCTATGTCGATATTAGTAACGTACTTAATATGGCTCTACATCTCTTCCTTTAGCAAGAGAGTGGCGTGAAACTCATTGTCACAGACATCTGTGCAGGTTAAATGTATGGAGGGAAAATGGTTTTGAGAGGGACACTAAATCAGCCATGATGGACTGGCGGAGCAGGTTCGATAGACTGAATGGCCTAATTCTGTTCCGATGTCTTATGGGTAGGGCGAAATGAAGAGGGATGAGATTAACTAGAATGTGTGCTGGGGCGCCAGGGATTGTTCGGAATCCGGTGTGGGTTGGTGTTCAAGTCTTGAAGGTGGCAGAAAATTGAGATAAGGTTGTGTGGAAGGGTGACGTTTGCAGACGGGTAAAGTAATGTAAAAAAACAGGGAATTTATTGTGTCATTGCACCGCAAAGCTGGAGTGGTGTGCCCGCTTTCGCCGCTACGTCGTGAGACTGTACTGCAGTGAGTGCAGAGGAGTCCCGCTGTGATTTTATTGGGGATAGATCTGATCCGCTCCGATGAGAGGTTCGTCGCGCTTTGCTTTGAATTCCCTGCAGCGCAGGGGAGTGTTGTGGGTGAACTGTTTGCAAAATGACGAGAGTAGATGTAGAAAAGATTTGCCCGTGTGCATAAACGGACCACTTCTCTGTGGAAGGCAAGAAAAGTCCCCCTCAGGTTCCCCGAGTAACTCTCAACGTAAACCTGTGCCGCTTGTTTCCCGATTCCCTATCCCTGGTTGAAATGTGCGGATTCACCCTGTGGTGCTTCTCGGACTTTATACCCATTTATGCGATCAGCACATTCTCCTGCGCTCGTGTGAAGTAAGTCGGAAACTGCTCAAAATTCTTCAATAACTCAGTCCATCGAGCGTTGGTAACAAGTGCCTTTATCGCGACATCTGCAGACCAGTTTTCTTCCTAAATCTCCCCAGTACGTTGACTATTTTTTGTCCTGTAGTAGAGGAGCCGGGGTTGAATACAAGATTGCAATTGGGAAATCACAAGTGTCTTCTAAAATTGCTACGTAACAGCCAAACTTCGATGCTCAGCCTCTTGTCTCATCGCCAGCGCGGCTAATGCCGTCTTCATTAGTCTCTATACCCGTCCCTTGTCTCGTTGTAATCCAGGTCTATCTGCTCCTGCCATTCACACTGAAAGTCCTGGTATCGTTTGTTTCCCCCATATGTAAGACCTGGCGCTTATCTGCACTAAACCCCGACATCGAGAGGCCGTAGCCCATGTACACAACTGATGAAGATGACATTAAATCCTAGCAGAACAGCAACTGCCCACAACAGCACCCACCCCCTCTGCCCACCACGTTGCGCCGATATAATTAAGTGAGTAATTGAACGCCTAAATAAAACGAATCCTTTTGCCTGCGCGCCATTCAAAACCTCGATTCCCTGAACATCCATCTGCTTATCAAGGAGACCCTGCAACGCTTCTATCGTTTTTGACTCGTCCGCTACCAACGGCAGCGCGTTCAAGTCACTCTCTGCGTGCACCGGATGACCAGATCTAAAGGCGATTACACAGATGAGGCCCAACACCTGTTTTGTCAAACTCCATGAAAAGAGTTGAACAATCTTCTCAGTTTCTGTCTTAATGGGTCGAATGCAGAACGCAGGTACTTACAGGATGGACCGAGTGTAATCCCAAGGATCAGAACCCAGGAACACAGGAGTTTAGTTTCCATTCCCGCTGGAATAACGAAATCGTCCCAACGACTGATGAGTTTGTATGGAGACTTCAGTTCGCTTCTCTCAGAAACTTTCTGTAGAAGGGAAGAAAACGTCACCTTAGCCGTCACTGTACTCCCTTCACTTCCAATTTTATCGCGAGTTTGTGGACGATACCCGCAACATGATGTATTTTGTTTCACTTCCTAACAAGAATATCAAGCTAAAGTTATTTTGTACAATAAAGGACTCACAGATGAATGGACATCCCGAACGGAGACCTCTTTGGAAGAGCGAAATAGTCGATGCCACTCAACTCTCAACTCTCTGCTACCTGCCTTATACACTAATAGAACCATAAAACTATAGAACATTACAGCACAGAAACAGGCCTTTGGGCCCTTCTTGGCTGTGGCGAACCATTTTTCTGCCTAGTCCCACTGACCAGCACACTGCCCATATCCCTCCATACCCCTCTCATCCAAGTACCTGTCCAAGTTTTTCTTAAATGTTAAAAGTGATCCAGCATTTACCGCTTCAACTGGCAGCTCATTCCACACTCCCACCACTCTCTGTGTGAAGAAGCCCCCCGTAATGTTCCCTGTAAACCTTTCCCCCTTCACCCTTAACCCATATCCTCTGTTTTTCTTTTCTCTCTCCGAGCCTCAGTGGAAAAAGTCTGCTTGCATTCACTCTATGTATACCCATCATAATTTTATATACCTCTATCAAATCTCCCCTCATTCTTCTGCGCTCCAGGGAATAAAGTCCTAACCTATTCAACCTTTCCCTGTAACTCAGTTTCTCAAGTCCTGGCAACATCCTTGTAAACCTTCTCTGCACTTTTCCAACCTTATTAATATCCTTCCTGTAATTCGGTGACCAAAACGGCACACAATACTCCAAATTCGGCCTCATCAATTCCTTATACAACCTCGCCATAACATTCCAGCTCTTACACTCAATACACTGATTTATAGAGGCCAATCTACCAAAAGCTCTCTTTACGACGCTATCTGCCTGTGACTCCACCTTTAGGGAATTTTGTGTCTGTATTCCTAATGTTGAATGCTTCTGCAGTTTTTCTTGAACTTCCAATGCCGAACCTGGCAAATTACATCTACCAAAATGAATCCACACTGGACTTGTTTTCCCGATATCCTCATTCAGTGTCCTGTCCTAGATGGGACGCGTTTTGTTCTGTCCACTACACCGCAGGCCATTACGTCAGCGCCACCCCGCAGTCTCGGACACGATCTGTACTCTACCGCTGTGTGTCACACAGTGAGTGGGAAAGGACTGTGTGCCCGCCAACATTTCTCCACGGTTCATCACTGCATCAGTACCACCCCGCCGGTTGCCACTCAGTCACCCTTACCAGTCGCTCCATCAGGACAAGCCGTCAATGCAACAGCAGATCAGGTTATACTATGAGAATAGGTTGAGTGAACTCGGCCTTTTCTCGTTGGAGCGGCGGAGGGTGAAATGTGACCTGATAGAGGTGCATAAGATGATGAAAGTCATTAATCAGGTGGATAGTCAGAGGCTTTTTCCGAGGGCTGGAATGGGCCAGCACGACAGGGCACAGTTTTAAGGTGATTGGAAGCAGGTGCAGAGGAGATGTCAGGGGTAAGTTTTTTTTCCGCAGAGAGTGGTGAGTGCGTGGAATGGGCTGCCGGCGGTGGTGGTGGTAGCAGATACGATAGGGTCTTTTAAGAGACTCCTGGATAGGTACATAGGGCTTGGAAAAATAGAGGGCTATGGGTAGCCCAAGGCAATTTCTAAGATAAGGCCATATTCGGCACAGCTCTGTGGGCCAAAGGGCTGCATTGTTCTTCAGGTTTTCTATGTTAATTTGTTTCCATATTTATTCACGGGATGGCACTCCATAGCTACTACCTCCGTACCATTATCACACCAAAATGCGACACTGCATCGGCCCTTTGCTCCTTTGCATCGTGAGGGCAAGAAGGGAAAACAGCATATTATGGACCCGGGTAAATATGTGAGAGATGTTTTCTGTTTACAATTTACTCGTGCCAGGAAACCAAAACAAAGTCCTACTCGGGTCAGTCAACATCATTTTGCACGGGTCACATGATGTCTCACGAATTTGATCTTATGAGGAGGTAAGGACCAAGTTTGATGAGGGCAGTAAGTATTCTAAAACATCCCATAATTTTTTTTTAATGATGCAATTTACATTGACCTTACGACCTGGTTTCATATTGGGCTTGAACATAGGAGACAAAGAGTATTGCTGTAGATTTGTTATTCTGACTATTCTCAACATAAGCACACGTGGTGTTTATGACAGTAATTATAAAATATACAGGTTGGTTGTTTCATATATGCCAATAATAGCTGATTGCACCTGATACATGCAAAATCAACGTGCCCCCTAGTGGTTATCTAAATTATGCTTCTGGAAGCTTCAGCTGGTACTCCATGATTCTGAATAAGATCCATCTCATTGGTTCACTTTTATCTACAGAGTTGCCGAGTCACGCAATTGACGCACGAGTCACGCGCTCGTTTGAGGAAACCATCCATTCCTGGCTCGTGCACCAGGGCATTTTTGTTTGCTTTCTACAGACTCCGTGTCCTGTTCTTCTGTGTAGCATCCGTTCTGCCTAAGCATGCCCAGGCGTACCCTCAAGAGATAGAAAACATTTCGGCTAACTGTTGTGGAGAAACACTTTAGTTGACTTGACATATGAACTTAAATAAAAAATAGCGAAGATTTCAAGGATGTGGTGGGTGACAGGGAGATTTCAAGATCAGCAGCCCAAAATCCGTTCGAGGCAGACGGAGGTATTCCGGAGGTAAAATCACTATTGTGCAGTGATATCAAGAGGATCAAATGATGAATATTTGGAAGTGAGTCCATAAAAAGTCGCCAGATTTCTTCAAATTTAAAGGACATACCCAATGTCCGACTTCTTATTTTCTCTAGACTTCAGCAGGACATGATAGAGGAAAACCAATAAAAGGCAATCAGATATTTGTACTGATTCACTTCCAGCTATTTTTTTCAGAACCTTGGATTTGATCAGCGAGACTCTCTTATCATGGTTTTTCCCTCAGGATGGACTGCACAGTCTTTTTTTCCTGTTTGGAAAGTTGTTTTTTTAATATAAAAAAGTTCTAATAGTTCTTCCATATAACCATATAACAATTACAGAACGGAAACAGGCCATCTCGGCCCTTCTAGTCCGTGCCGAACGCTTACTCTCACATTGTCCCACCAACCTGCACTCAGCCCATAATCCTCCATTCTTTTCCTGTCTATATAACTGTCCAATTTTACTTTAAATAACAATACCGAACCTGCCTCTACCACTTCTACTGGAAGCTGGTTCCACACAGCGACCACTTTCTGAATAAAGAAATTCCCCCTCATGTTACCCTTAAACTTATGCCCCCTAACTATCAATATGTTCTCTTGTTTGAATCTCCCCTATTATCAATGGAAAAAGCCAATCCACGTCAACTCTATCTATCCCCCTCATAATTTTAAACACCTCTATCAAGTCCCCTCTCAAACCTCTACGCTCCAAAGAATGAAGACCTAATTTGTTCAACCTTTCTATGTAACTTAGGTGTTGAAACCCAGGTAACATTATGGTAAATTTCTTCTGTACTCTCTCTAGTTTATTGACATGTTTCTATAATAATTATTTTGTTGACATAATTCGGTGACCAGAACTGAACAGAATACTCCAAATTTGGCCTCACTAATGCTTTGAACAATTTTAACATTACATCCCAATTCCTGTACTCTTTGCTCTGATTTATAAAGGCCACCATACCAAAAGCATTCTTCTCCACCAACCTGACAAACAGTTATCCGCCACTACTCCCTGGCATCTCCCATCCAGCCACTGTTGAATCCATTTTACTACTTCAATATTACACTCCAAACTAACAGTCAAGCCAAGGTTTTGAAGGCTCAGCTCAGATGGACCGGCCATGTGATCCGCATGGATGAGTCCAGAATGCCGCGCTAGTTGCTCTACGGAGAACTGGAGCAAGGCAACCGTGCCGAAGGTCGCCCAAGGAAGAGGTACAAGGACAACCTCAAGTCAAACCTTAAGTGGGCCAAACTCCAGACCCGCGATCTCGAACACACTGCTGCTGATCGGTCCAAGTGGCGCAATTTATGCTCCAAGGCAGCAAACAACTTCCAAGCCAACTGGGGGAAGGAAGGGCTTCAAGGCGAGTCAAGAGAGACGCAGGAAGGCGTCCGCTCCTGCCCCAACAGGCGGTGTTCCTTGCCCCATCTGCAGCCGTATCTGTGCTTCGGACATCGGCCTCAGAAGTCATGTGCAGAAGTCACAGATGTTAACTGCGGAACGCATTCGGTTTCCTCGGATTTCGAGAGACTACTATATTAATATTAATACTTCAACATGACAAACAGTTATCCACCACTACTCTCTGGCATCTCCCGTCCAGCCACTGTTGAACTCATTTCACTACTTCAATATGAATACCTAACGATTGAACCTTCCTAACTAACCTTCCGTGCGGAACCTTATCAAAGACCTTACTGAAGTCCGTATAGACAACATCCACTGCTTTACCCTCGTCAACATTCCTCGTAACCTCTTCAAAAAATTCAATAAGGTTTGTCAATCATGCCCTTCCACGTACAAATCCATGCTCACTGTTCTTCCAGTTCTCTATTAGTTCCTTCCCATAAAACAAATTGTCCCAATCCACTCCTTCTAAATCCTTTCGCATCTCCTCAAAGTTAGCCTTTCTCCAATCAAAAATCTGAACCCTGGGTCCAGTCCTACCCTTCTCCATAATTATATTGAAACCAATGGCATTGTGATCACTGGACCCGAAGTGCTCCCCAACACATACTTCCGTCACCTGATCTATTTCGTTCCCTAACAGAAGATCCAACACTGCCCCTTCTCTAGTTGGTACCTCTATGTATTGCTGCAAAAAACTATCCTGCACATATTTTACATACTCCAAACCATCCATCCCTTTTACAGTATGGGCTTCCCAGTCTATGTGTGGAAAATTAAAATCTCCCACAATCACAACCCTGTGCTTACTACAAATATCTGTTATTTCCTTGAAACTTTGCTCCTCCAATTCTCACTCCCTATTAGGTGATCTATAATACAACCCTAAAAGTGTTACTACACCTTTCCCATTGCTCAATTCCACCCAAGTAGCCTCCCTAGATGCAACCTCTAATCTATACTGCCAGAGCACCGCTGTAATATTTTCTCTGACAAGCAACACAACACCTCCCCTTCTTGTCCCTCCGATTCTATTACACCTGAAGCAACGAAAACAAGGAATATTTTGTTGCCAATCACTCCTCTCCTGTAACGACGTTTCACTAATAGCTACAACATCATATTTTCAGGTATCTATCCATGCTCTAAACTCATCCACCTTTCTTACAATGCTCCGAGCTTTGAAATAAATGCATTTAAGAAATTCTCCATCTCTTCCTCTCTGTTTATCTCTAACGGTGCAAACAACTTCACTGTCTTTTCCTTCCTTCTTTCATACGTCTGTTCCTACACCCTGTTTCCCCTCCCCCCTCGTATCTAGTTTAAATCCACTGGAGCCTGTCTAGGAAACCTACCTGCAAAAATATTTGTCCCCCTCCAGTTCAGATGTAAACCATCCAGAACCATCTGGAGGTTCAGATGCGAACCTCCAGTTCAGATGTAAACCGATGCAATTCGGGAACAAGTCCCACCTTCCCTGGAAAATTGGCCAATTATCTATAAATCTGAAGTCCTCCCTCCTGCACCAGCCACGTGTTGATCTGTATTATCTTACTATTTCTAAACCCACCTGCACGTGGCACTGGCAGCAATCCCGAGATTGCTATCCTGGTGGTCCTGTCTTTGAAGTTGGCACCTAGCTCCCGAAACTCACCTTTCAGGACTTCCTCACTCTTCCTACCCACGTCATTGGCCCCTACATGGACCACGGCATCCGGCTGCTCACCCTCCCTCTTGAGAATAATGAAAACTCGATGCGAGATATCGCGGACTCTGGCACCAGGGAGGCAACAGACCATCCGGGATTATCGATCTCTTCCACAGAACCTCTTATCTGTTCCCCTAACTATCGAATCCCCTGTCACTACTGCTCTCCTCTTTTCCCTCCTTCCCTTCTGAGCTGAGGGTCCAGTCTCGGTGCCGGAGACGCAACCACTGCAACTTGTCTATGGTAGGTCGTCCCCACCAGCAGTATCCAAAACGGTATACTTATTGTTGATGGGAACGGCCACAGGGGTTCTCTGCTCTTCCTGTCTAATGCCCTTTCCTCTCCTGACTCTTAGGGGTGACTATCTCCCTACAACTCCTGTCTATTTCTGCCGAAAGATCCGAAGTTCATCCAATTCCAGCTCCAGTTCCCTAACTCGGTTTGTCAGGAGCTGCAGCTGGATGCACCTTTTGCAGGTGTAGTCATCAGGGACAATTGTGCTCACCCTGTCTTACCGCAATGTGCACTCAACTGCCCGAACTGTTGCCTAAATAACCTACTCCTAAGCTAATTGTATTAATTAAAGGAGCTCACCCGGCCTTACCTCACCTGGAGTGAAGCTCGTCCTCAGCTTCTGCTCGCTTTTCAAATTCCCCCGCTAATCTCAGAGGCCGACTTTCAGGCGCCTGCGCAGTCTTGCCTTTTTGCCCCGATCAATTAAAAAAAAATCGGCTTCTCTCCGAGCTTCTTTTACCTCTTCCCTCTCCGTCTCCTGCTTCGATTCCATATTCAAGTTTGCTGATGACACCACGGTTGAGAGCCGAATAAAAATGGTAAAGAATCGGACATACAGGAGGGAGATTGAAATCTGGAGTCATAACAACAACCTATCACTCGGTACCAGTAAGACAAAGGAACCGATTGCAGACTACTGGAAAGGGTACCCAGATTTTCACGAGCCCGTCCTCATCGGAGGATCAGAGGAGGTGAGAGTTATCAACCCTAGTTGTTCCGCTTTCTGAGGGCTTGACCTGGACTTAGCAGGCATAGATTCAGAATAACATCTAAAACCTTGACAAAATTCTATGGACGTGTCGTGGAACTTATGTTGATTGGCTCTATCGCGGCCTGGCTTTGAAACACCAATGACTCCGAACGGAAAATCCTACAGAAGGCAGAGGATTCGGCGCAGTATAACCCTACAAATGATTGAGCAAATCGAAAGGAAACACTATCGTAGGAAAGAAGCCCCCATCATCAGAGATCCTCACCACCGAGGCCATGCTCTTTTCTCGCTGTTACCATCAAGTAGAATGTATACGATCCTCAGGACTCGTATCAGCAAGTTGAAGAATAGTTACGACCCCGCAAACTTGAACAAAGCGGTTAACTGCACTCAATCGCCCAACCACTGACATGTTCTCACAGACAATAATCTCACTTCAAGGATCCATAAACTTTTTATTTCACGTTCACGTCATTTATTATTCTGAATTTAAATTTGAATTTGCATAGTTTGTTGCCTTCTGCATAGCTAATAAGGACAATGCAAATACTGTAACAGGGGACTTCAATATGCAAGAGGATTGGGAAAATCAAATTGGCGTCTGATCGCAAGAGAGGAAATCTGTTGAATTCCTACGAGATGGTTGTTTAAAAGCAGTTTGTAACTGCCCTTTCGGAGGGAAAGGTTTTTAGATTTGTTCTTGTGTAATAACCCAGATCTTATTAGTGAGCTTAACGTCAAGGAGCCCTTTGAAAGCAGTGATTATAACATGACTGAATTCATATTGCATTTTAAGAGGGAGAAGCATACCTCGCAATACAGTAAGTGATAGAGAAGGACGCACTCAGACTGATGGTTTGAGATGTGTCTATTTTAATGCGAGGAGTATTATGAACAAAGTGGATGAGCTATGATGTTGTGGCCATTACAGAGCCTTGGATGGTACAGGGGCAGGAATGGCTACTTTAAGAGCGAGGCTTTCGATGTTTCAGGAAGGACAGGGAGGGAGACAAAAGAGGTGGGGACGTGGCGCTGCTGATCGGAGATAGCGTCACGGATACAAAAATGGTGGAAGTCACGGAGGGGTCGTCTATGGAGTCTCTGTGGGTGGTAGTTAGGAATAAGAAGGGGTCAATAACTCCAATGTGTGTTTTTTATAGACGCCGCGAAGGTAACAGGGACATTGAGGAGCGGATAGGGAGACCGATTCTGGAAAGGAGTAATAATAACAGGGTTGTTGTGGTGGGAGATTTTAATCTTCCAAATATTTATTTGCATTTCCCGAGAGTGAGGGTTTAGATGGAGTGGAGTTTGTTAGGTGTGTTCAGGAAGGTTTCTTGGCACAATATGTAGATAAGCCTACAAGAAGAGAGGCTGTACTTGATTCGGTATTGGAAAATGAACCTGGTCATGTGTCAGGTCTCACAGTGGGAGAGCATTTTGGAGATAGTGATCACAATTCTATTTCCTTTACCATATCATTGAAGAGTGATAGGAACAGACCAGTTATGGAAAAGTTTAATTCGAGTAAGAGGAAATGTGAGGTTATCAGGCAGGAAGCATAAATTGGGAACAGATGTTCTCAGCGAATCGTGCGGAAGAAATGTAGCAAATGTTCAGGGGGTATTTTCGTGGGGTTTTGCAGGAGATACGTTCCAATGAGACAGTTAAATGATGGTAGCGTACAGGAACAGTGGTACGCTACCATCATAAAGGCTGTTGTAACTCTAGTCGAGCAGAAAAACAGAGCTTACGAAACGTCAAAAAACCAGGTAATGATAGAGATCTAGAAATCTATAAGGCTAGCAAGAAGGAGCTTAAGAATGAAATTGGGAGAAGGGCTTGGTGAACAGGATTAAGGAAAAGCCCAAGGCGTTCTACAAGTATGTGAAGAGCAACAGGATAAGACATGAGAGATAAGGCCGAATCAAGTGGACGGTGTAAAGTGATGGAACCAGTGGAGATGGAGATGTACTTAATGAATACTTTGCTTCAGTGTTCACTATGGAAAATGATCTTGGCCATTGTAGGGATGTCTTGCAGCAGACTGAAAGCTTGACCATGCATATATTAAGGTACAGGATGTGCTGGAGCTTTTGGAAAGCATCAGGTTGGATAAGTCACGAAGCTACTGTGGGAAGCGAAGGAGGAGATTGCTGAGCCTCTGGTGATGATCTTTGCATCATCAGTGAGGACGGGAGAGTTTCCGGAGGATTGGAGGGCTGCGGATGTTGTTCCCTCATTCAAGCAAGGGAGTAGGGAATAGTCCAGGAAATTACAGGCCAGTCAGACTCACTTCAATGGTTGGTAAGTTGATGGAGAACATCGAGATCCAGGATTTAGAAACATTTGGAGAGGCACAATATGATTAGGAATAGTCAGCATGGCTTTGTCAAAGGCAGGTCGTGCCTTACGAGCCTGAGTGAAATTTTTGAGGATGTGACTAAACACATTGATGGAGGTGGAGCCGTAGATGTAGCATATATGGATTTCAGCAAGGCATTTGATAAGGTACCCCATGCAAGGCTTATTGAGAAAGTAAGGAGGTATGGGATCCAAGGGGGCATCGCTTTGTGGATCCAGAACTGGCTTGCCCACAGAAGGCAATGAGTATTGGTAGACAGGTCATATTTTGCATGGAGTTCGGTGACCAGTGGTGTGCCCCAGGGATCTGTCCTGGGACCCTTACTCTTTGTGATTTTTATAAATGACCTGGATGAAGAAGGTATGGGTTTAGAAGTTTGCTCATGACACAAAGGTTGGAGATGTTGTGAATAGTGTGGAGGGCAGTTAGAGGTAACAGTGGGACATTGATCGGATGCAAAACTGCGCTGAGAAGTGGCAGATGGAGTTCAACCCAGATAAGTGTGAAGTGGATCATTTTGGTAGGTCAAATGTGATTGAAGAATAAAGTATTTACGGTAAGACTCGGCTGTGTGCAGGATCGGAGAGCAGGAGATGAGATGCAGGAAGACGGGGGGGAGAGGAACGTCGAGCCTTTATTTCGGAATGTCTGCCCGGTGGACCCAGGTTGGTGAGGACCCGTCAGCCCAACATCATGGCAGGTGAGTCGCTGGAAAGCATTCCGAGGGAGTAGATCGGGTTCGATGTTGGAAAGACAGGGGTTGGTCAGGGGAGACAGCGGGGCATTGTGTGTGGAAGATCTGGTCGAAGGAAATTGATTGAGACTTCTGAAGAAACGAAGGAGAAGGCTGATGAGGGGAGGGTGGTAGACACAGTATGTATAGATTTCATGAAGCCGTTTGGTACGTTTTCCCATGGTAGGCTGCCCTGGAACGATGGATCACGTGGTGTCCAGGGAGGGAAGTGGAGACAGAATTGGTTGGATGGTGGTTGTGGGCTGTGGGTGCTGGTGGGTGTTGTCGGTGGGTGCTGGTGTGAGGATGTTTCTCAGAGTGGAAGTCTCTGAATAATGGGATTGTGCGATTGTGATCAACTGGGTCGGGTGCCTGGGAAACAGCAAATAGAATTTAATTCGGATGACTGCGAGGTATTATATTTTGGAAGGACCGATTGTGGGAGGAGCTTTTCATTGAACAGAGGTGCCCTGGGTACAGGTGTAGATAGATAGATAGATAGATAGATAGATAGATAGATAGATACTTTATTCATCCCCATGGGGAAATTCAACATTTTTTCCAATGTCCCATACACTTGTTGTAGCAAAAACTCATTACATACAATACTTAACTCAGTAATAATATGATATGCATCTAAATCACTAACTCAAAAAGCATTAATAATAGCTTTAAAAAAAAGTTCTTAAGTCCTGGCAGTTGAATTGTAAAGCCTAATGGCATTGGGGAGTATTGACCTCTTCATCCTGTCTGAGGAGCATTGCATCGACAGTAACCTGTCGCTGAAACTGCTTCTCTGTCTCTGGATGGTGCTATGTAGAGGATGTTCAGGGTTTTCCATAATTGACCGTAGCCTACTCAGCGCCCTTCGCTCAGCTACCGATGTTAAACTCTCCAGTACTTTGCCCACGACAGAGCCCGCCTTCCTTATCAGCTTATTAAGACGTGAGGGCGCTCTCAACAACTGACCTATAGAACATAGGTACGACAGAGAGGTATTGGAGTACAAGGACATGGTTCCCTTGCAATGGACTCACACAGACACACGGAGTCACACAGAAACAAAGGTGCTGAAGAAAGATTTTGGCTCTCTGTTATCGGTCGGGGCACTGATTTCAGGAGTTGCGGAGGATACGTTTCACATGTCCAAGATAAGTTTCCACACGGTAGGCTTATTCAGAAACTCAGAAGGCATGGGATCCAGGGAAGTTCGGCCAGGTGGATTCAGAATTGGCTTGTCTGCAGAAAGCAGAGTGCCATTGTGGAGTGTGTACTCTCGGATTGGAGGGAGTACTTTCGGATTGGAGGGTTGTGACTAGTGGTGTCCAACAAGGATCGGTTCTGGGACCCCTACTCTTCGTGATTTTTTATTACAACTTGGATGTGGGGTTAGAGGGGTGGATTGGCAAGCTTGCAGATGACACAAAGGTTGGTGGTGTTGTGTATAGTGTAGAGGATTGCCGAAGATTGCAGAGAGACATTGATAGGATGCAGAAGTGGGCTGAGAAGTGGCAGATGGAGTTCAACCCGGAGAAGTGTGAGGTGGTACACTTTGGAAAGACAAACTCCAAGGCGGAATACAAAGTAAATGGCAGGATTCTTGGCAGTGTAGAGGAGCAGAGGTATCTGGGGGTACATGTCCACAGATCCCTGAAAGTTGCCTCACAGGTAGATAGGGTAGTTAAGAAAGCTTATGGGGTGTTAGCCTTCAGAAGTCAAGGGATAGAGTTTAAGAGTCATGAGGTAATGATGCAGCTCTATAAAACTCTGGTTCGGCCACATTTGGAGTACTGTGCCCAATTCTGGTTGCCTCACTATAGGAAGGACGTGGAAGCATTGGAAAGGGTACAGAGGAGATTTTCCAGGATGTTGCCTGGGTTAGAGAGTATGCATTATGATCAGAGATTAAGGGAGATAGGGCCTTACTCTCTGGAGAGAAGGAGGATGAGAGGAGACATGATAGAGGTGTACGCGTTATTAAGAGGAATAGATAGAATGGACAGCCAGCTCCTCTTCCCCAGGGCACCAATGCTCAATACAAGAGGACAAGGTTTTAAGGTAAGAGGTGGGAAGTTCAAGGGGGATATTAGAGGAATAGTTTTTACTCAGAGAGTGGTTGGTGCATGGAATGCACTGCCTGCATCAATGGTGGAGGCAGATACACTAGTGAAATTTAAGAGACTACTCGACAGGTATACGGAAGAATTTAAGTTGGGAGGACATATGGGAGGCAGGGTTTAAGGGTAAGCACAACATTGTGGGACGAAGGGCCTGTAATGTGCTGTACTATTCTATGTTCTATGCCAGTGAGGCCGCACTTGGATTATTGTGTTCAGTTCCGGTCACCCTGTCACTGGGAGGATGGGATTCAACTGGAAAGAGAGCAGAACAGATTCACAAGGATGTTGCCAGGACTTGGGTGACTGGTTCGCAAGGAGAGGGTGGACAGGGTGGGTCTTTGATCCTGGGTTGGTGGGAGACCAAGGGGTGAGCCCACTGACGTGTATTAAACCATGGGGTGTGGGGATAGGTGGTGGTCTTTTCCCTAGGGTAGGAGATCGAAGACAGGAGGACATTGATTTCAGGTAAGAGGTGGAAGGTTTAACCAGAACCTGACGGGCAACGTTATTTCACACAGCGGACAGTAGATTGATGGAACCGGATGCCGGGGGGACGTGGCCGGGACAGGTACATCAGACACGGTTAGAGATATGTGGACAGCAGTTTAGAGCAAGTTTCCCAACCGGGGGCCACGGACCTCTCAGTTAACGGGACGTGTCCCCGGTGTAAAACCGGTTGGGAGCCCCTGGTTGAGAGGGATGTGAGCCAATTCCTGAGAAACGGAATCGTCCGGACTACACACTTTGTTCAGCCCGGATTCCACGGGGCTGAGGGATCATTTACCATGCGGGACAACTCTGTGACTCTCTCTCCCTGTCTTTGTCTCACTCGCTGTCCTCATCTGTTGGTGATTCTCTATTTCACGGAGTCACAGAGCGATCCAGCACAGATAGAGGCCATTCGGCCCCACTTCGTGTCCACCCAGCTATTTCCAACGTCCTGGAATCGGCTCGTATCCCTCCCAACCCCGTCCGTCCGTGTACCTGTCCAGGTCATTCTGAAACGTTTCCCTTGTCCCTGGCTCAACCACTTCCTCTGGCAGGTCATCCCATAGACTCACCACGCTTTTGCCTGAAAGCGGTGCCCCTCATAACCCTTTTACACCCTTCCCCTCTCGTGTTAATTCTGTCCTGCTATCCTCCAGGGAAACGATTGTTATTGCCCACCCTATCGATGCCCACAGACAAGTTAGATAATGGTTCAATTGGAGTAAGGGGAATTATGAGGCTATAAGGCAGGAAATTGGAAGATTAAGTTGGTAACAGATGTTCTCAGGGAAAAGTACAGAAGAAATGTGGCAAATGATTAGGGGATATTTGTGTGGAGTTCTGCATAGGTACGTTCCAATGAGACGGGGAAGTTATGGTAGGGTACAGGAACCGTGGTGTACAAAAGCTGTAATAAATCTAGTCATGAAGAAAAGAAAAGCTTACGACAGGTTCAGAGAGCTAGGCAATGTTAAAGATTTAGAAGAGTATAAGGCTACTAGGAAGGAAATTAGTAGAGTCAGAAGGGGCCATGAGAAGGCCTTGGCAGGCAGGATTAAGGAAAACCCCAAGGCATTCTACTAGAATGTGAAAAATAGGAATTATCAAGTGTGACAGTGGGAAAGTGTGTACGGAACCATAGGAAATAGCAGAGGCACTTAATGAATACCTTACTTCAGTATTCACTATGGAAAAGGATCTTAGTGATTGTAGTGATGACTTGCAGCAGACTGAAAAGCTTGAGCATGTAGATATTAAGAAAGATGATGTGCCGGAGCTTTTGGAAAGCATCCAATTAGGTAAATCGCCGGGACTGGATTAGATGTAACCCAGGGTACTGTGGGAGGCGAGGGAGGAGATTGCTGAGCCTCTGGCAATGATCTTTGCATCATCAATTAGGATGGGAGAGGTTCCAGAGGATTGGAGGGTTGTGGATGTTGTTCCCTTATTCAAGAAAGGGAGTAGAGATAGCCCAAGGAATTATAGACCGGTGAGCCTTAATTCAGTGGTTGGTAAGTTGATGGAAAAGATCCTCAGAGGCAGGATTTGTCAAGGGCAGGTTGTGCCTTATGAGCCTGATTGAGTCTTTTGAGGATGTGACTAAACACATTGATGAAGGAACAGTAGATGTAGTGTATATGGATTTCAGCAAGGCATTTGATAAGGTACTCTATGCAAGGCTTATTGAGAAAGTAAGGAGGCATGGGATCAAATGAAACATTTTTTGTTATGGATCCAGAACTGGCTTGCCCACAGAAGGCAAAGAGTGGTTGTGGAAAGATCATATTCTGCATGGAAGCCGGTGACCAAAGGTATACCGCAAGGATCTGTTCTGGGACCCCTAATCTTAGTGATTTTTATAAATGGCCAGGATGAGGAAGTGGAGGGATGTGTTAGTAAATTTGCGATGAAACAAAGGTTGGGGGTGTTGTGAATAGTGTGGAGGGATATCAGAAGTTACAGTGGGACATTGATAGGATGCAAAACTGGGCCGAGAAGTGGCAGATGGAGTTCAACCTAGACAGGTGAGAGATGGTTCATTATGGTAGCTCAAATATGATGGCAGAATATAGCACTAATGTTAAGACTCTCGGCAGTGTGGAGTCGAGAGGGATCTTGGGGTCAGAGTCCATAGAACACTCAAAGCTTCTACACAGTTTGACTCTTTGGGTAAGAAGCCATACAGTGCATTGGCCTGCATCAATCGTGGGATTCAGTTTAGGAGCCGAGAGGTAATGTTGCATCTATATAGGACACTGGTCAGACCCCACTTGGAGTACTGTGCTTAGTTCTGGTCGCCTCGCTGCAGGAAGGACGTTGAAACCATAGAAAGGGTGCAGAGGAGATTTACAAGGATGTTGCCTGGATTAGGGAGCATGCCTTATGAGAACAGGTTGAGTGAACTCGGCCTTTTTCTCCTTGGAGCGATGGAGGATGAGAGGTGACGTGATAGAGGTGTCCCAGACAATGAGGGGGTATCGATCATGTGTATAGTCAGATGCTTTTTCCCAGGGCTGAAATGGCTAACCCGAGAGGGCACAGTTTTAAGGTGCTGGGGAGTAGGTACAGAGGCGATGTCAGGGATAAGCTTTTACTCAGAAAGTGGTGAGTGCATGGAATGGGCTGCCGTCGACGGTGGTGGAGGCGGAAAAGATAGGGTCTTTTAAGAGACTCCTGGATGAATACATGGACTCAGAAAAATAGAGGGCTGTGGGTCCACCTAGCTAGTTCTAAGGAAAGGACATGTTCGGCACTGCAAGTGTCACTCCACTCTTTAATAAGGGAGGAAAGCAAAAGAAAGGAAATTATAGGCTAGTTGAACCAACCTCAGTCGTTAGGCAAGTGTTGGAGTCTATTATTAAGGAGGAGGTCTTGAGGAACCTGATTAAATAAGTCAAAATCAGCATTGATTCTACAAAGGGAAATCTTGCCTGACAAATCTGTTAGAATTCATGGAGGAAGTAACAAGCAGGATGGACAAAGGAGAGTCAGTGGATGTCATTAAGATGGATTTTCAGAAGGCATTTGAGAAAGTGCCACACATGAGGCTGCTGAACAACATACAATTATGTGACGTCACAGGATAGATACTGCCATGTATAACAGAATGGCTAATTGGCAGGAGGCAGCGGGTGACAATAAATGGGGCCTTTTCACGTTGGCTGCCGGTGACTAGTGGTGTGCCTCAAAGATCAGTATTGCAACCGGGGCTTTTCACATTGCTGGTCAATGATTTAAGTAATGGAATTGATAGCCTTGGTGCAAGTTTTGTGGACGATGTGAAGGTAGTGTTGGAGATAAGTGGCAGATGGAATACAGCACTGGGGAATATTTGGTCATGCATTTTTTTTTAAAGGAACAACAGTACGGACTATTATCTAAATGGGGATAAGATTCAAACAACAGATTTAAGAGTCCTCGTGTAAGACCCCCAGAATTCACATGTTGAGTCTGTGGTAAACAAGGCAAATGTAATAGTGGGCATTATTTCAAAGGGTGCAGCATATTTTATACCCTAAGACATTGAGATATAGGAGCTGAATTAGGCCACTTGGCCCACCGAGTCTGCTCTGCTATTCAATCATGTCTGATCCTTGTTTTCCCCTACTCGGCCTTACTCCCCGGTCTTCTCCTCGTAACCTTTGATGCATGTCCAATCAACAACCTATCAAGTTCTGCATAAATATACTCCGAGACCCGTCCACCACAGCTGCCTGTGGTAACACATTCCACTAGTTCACCACCCTCTGGCTAAAGAAATTTCTCCACCTGTCATTGGCAGCCAACCAGAAAAAGGATCATTTTACTCCAAATCGCTGCGTCCTACCAATCAGCCGATGATCTAACAATGCCAGTTACTTTCCTGTAATACGACGGCCTCTTATCTTGGTAAGCACCCTGAAGTGTGACACCCTGGTAGTCCGAATATACAACATCCGCAGCCTCCCTTTAACATATCCTACTTGCGATCTCCTCAAATATGGGTCGGCACAACGTCGAGGGCCGAAGGGCCTTACTGTGCTGTGGTGTTCTAGTGAATTCCAACAGGTTCGTCGGGAAAGATTTTCCTTCAGGGAAACCAGGCTGACTGTCCTGTCTTGTCCCGTGTCACCAAGTACTCCTAAACCTCATCCTTAACAGTTGTCTCCAACATCCTCCCAACCACAGAGGTCAGGCCGGCAGGTCTGTAATTTCCTTTTTGCTGCCTTCCACCTCTCCGAAAGGGAGGAGGCTCTTTGCAATTCTCCGGCTCTCTGGCGTCATGCCATAGTCCAATGGTTTTTGAAAGATAATTATCAATGCTCCCGCAATCACTACCGTCACCTCTTTCCATTGGGTGAAGTTCTCAGTGTTTCCTGATGCAGCGCCCTCCCTCTTGCCGAGGCAAGCCCGTCAATGCCGTTTTGCGCCTTTTGCGACATGTCAGGGGTATTTAAAGCCCCTCCCCCTCTCCGAAATAGAGGATGGGGCATAGGAAGGAGCAACTTAACCGGGTGCAGGACCTTCGGCCTCACAACGTCTGCGCTGAAGTCAATGTATTGTTAACCAAAGGTCCACCTTAGCTAATTATTTCCACCCGAACTGTGTCCAGATTAAACCTTTCCATACACATTTATGTGCCAATATTTCTGTGTCTCTATCCATTCACCCTCTGGACTTAGACTTGCCCAGAATAGGAAACATCCTCTCCACATCCAATCTGTCAAGGCTTTGAACTATTCGACAGGTTTCAATGGGGTCCCCCTCATTCTTATGAATGCTAGTGTACAAAGACTCAAGGGTATCAAGCAATCTTCATACGGCAAACCGTTCAATCATAGAATGATTTTTGTGAACCTTCTTCGAAGCCTCTGCAGTTTCAGCACATTCTTTCTAACCAGTGATGTCTCAGCAGTGCTTTATAAATTCTCAAAATTATATCCTTTTCCTCTTGAAATGAATGCTGACACCGTAGTGTCAACCTGCAAATTGACCTTTGGGGAATCCTGCACCAAGACTCTCCAGGCCCGCAGCAAATCACTTTGTTTTCTCTATTTGGAAAATTGTCAACTCTTTCATTTCTTCGACCGAAGTGCACAGCAGTACGCTTCCCAGCACTATACTCCATCAGCCATTTATTTGCACATTCTCCCAATCCGTCTTTCTGCAGCCTCCGTACTTTCGCAAAACTGCCTTCCCCATCGACCTATCTTCCAGTCATCTGGAAACTTTGAAACAAAGCCACCAATTCCATCATGCAAACCTTTGACATATAACGTAAGAAGAATCAGTTCCAACACAGACCCCTGCGGAACACCGGAAAACAGTCAGAAATGGTTCCCTTCCATCCCACTCTTAGCCTCCGGCCAGTCAGCCACTGCCTTATAATGCTAGGACATTTCCGGAAATACCATGGGCTCATCGCCTGTTAAGCAGTTTCATGTGTGGCACCTTGTCAAAGGCCTTCTGAAACTCCAGGTACACGAGCTCAACCGATTCTCCTTTGTCTTCCTACTTCTTCAAAAGATTTCCAACTGTTTGGAAAATTCATCCCTTGTGGAAACGGTTATGACTACGGCCTACGTTATCATGTGCCTCTGATCAACTCCAGAATCTTCCCAACCACAGAGGTCGGACTAATTGGCCTACATTTCCTTTCTTCCGTTCTCTCTCTTCTTGAAGAGTGGAGCGATATTTGCAATTTTCCGGTCTTCCAGAACCATTACCATTCCAGACTCTACTGATTCTTGAAAGATCATTACCAGCGACCCCACGATCTCTTCAGCCACCTGTTTCAAAACTCCGACGTGTAGACCATCTGGTCCAGGTGACCTACCTCCCTTCAGACCTCGCAGTTTCCCAGTAACCTTCTCTCAATTTATGATAACCTCACAAACATCATACCCCCTGACACCTGGATCTTTAACCATACTGCTAGTGCCTTTCACAGGGAAAACTGAAGCAAAACACTTTTTCAGTGCTTTCGCTATTTCGTGGTCCCGCATTGCTACCACTCCAGCATCGTTTTCCAGCGGTACGATCTGCATCTGGCCTCTCTTTTATCTGAAAAAACTTTTGGTGTTCCCTTCAAAATGATTGGCTGTCTTACTTTCGTACTCCAGTTTTCCGTTCTTAATGACTTTCTCAGGTTGTCTTCGGTTGATTTTTAAAAGCTTTCCAAACTTTTAACATCCCAGGAAATTTTGCTCTATTAGTCTTTACAATTCCTCCTGAGACGGTGATGTGCCTGTCCTGTGAGATGTGGCAGTCTTGTGAGAACTCCCCTCTCCCGCAGAGTCACATCTGCCAGAAGTGCATGCGGCTGGGCGATCTGGAAGACCGTGTGAGGAATCCGGAGCAGCAGCTGGATGACCTTCGACTCGGAAGGGAAAATGAGGCAGTCATAGATGAGAGCTACAGGGAGGTAGTCACACCTAGGCTGCAGGAAGTAGGTCGTTGGGTGACAGTCAAAAGGGGGATAGCGAAGGTGAGTAGGCAGGTAGTGCAGAGCACCCCTGTGGCCATTCCGCTGAATAATAAGTTTACCGTCTTGGATACTGTTGGCGAGGACGACCGACCAGGTGTGAGCCACGGTGGCAGGGCCTCCGGCACTGAGTTGGACCCTGTGGTGCAGAAGGGTGGGATGGAGAAGAGGAGAGCTGTCGTCATTGGAGACTCTATAGTCAGGGGAGCAGACAGGAGATTTTGTGGACGTGAGAAGGAAACCCGCATGGTTTGTTGCCTCCCGGTGCCAGGGTCTGATGGGGTGCATGAGATCCTGGTACGAAAGCGAAAGCAACCAGAAGTCGTGGTACATGTTGGGACCAACGACATAGGCAGGAAGAGATATGAGGTCCTGAAGTGTGAGTTTCGGAAACTAGGCAGAAGGCTGAAGAACAGGACCTCAAGGGTGGAGTTCTCAGGATTGCTGCCAGTGCTACGTGATAGTGATGGTAAGAATTGGAGGAGATGGCAGTTGAATGTGTGGCTGTGGAGTTGGTACAGGGGGCAGGGTTTTAGATTTTTAGACGATTGGGATCTCTTCTGGGGAAGTTGGGACCTGTACAGATTGGATTCGTTGCACCTGAACTCGAAGGGGAGCAATATCCTGGCAGGTAGGTTTGCCAGCATGGTTCGGGAGGGTTTAAACTAATTTGCAAGGGGGAAGAGACGCGGAGCGATAGAACAGTGAAAGATGTGCAGGGAGTAAAGCCAGTTCCAACATATTGAGAGGCTTTGAGGAAAGAGAAGCAAAATAAAGGGTGTAAAGGTAATAAGGTAGAAGGACTAAAGTGCGTGTACTTCAATGCAAGAAGCATCAGGAACAAAGGTGATAAACTGAGAGCTTGGATACATACATGGAGTTATGATGTAGTGGCCATTAGGGAGACTTGGCTGGCACCAGGGCAGGAATGGATTCTCCGTATTCCTGGATTTCAGTGCTTCAAAAGCGATAGAGAGAGCAGAAAACGGGGAGGAGGGGTGGCGTTACTGGCCAGGGTTACTATTAAAGCTACCGAAAGGGTGGGTAATGTAGCAGGTTCCTCCTTTGAGTCAGTATGGATGGAAGTCAGGAACAGGAAGCGAGCAGTTACTCTACTGGGGGTATTCTATAGGTCGCCTGTTAACAGCAGAGATACCGAGGAGCAGATTGGGAGGCAGAGTTTGGAAAGGTACAAAAATAACAGGGTTGTTATCATGGGTGTCTTTAACTTCCCTAATATTGATTGGCACTTGATTAGTTCCAAGGGTTTAGATGGAGCAGAGTTTGTTAAGTGTGTCCAGGATGGATTCCCGTCACAGTATGTTGACAGGCCGATCAGAGGGAATGGCATACTAGATCTAGTATTAGGTAGTGAACCTGGTCAGGTCACAGATCTGTCAGTGGGTGAGCATCTGGGGGACAGTGATCACCGCTCCCCGGCCTTCAGCGTTATCATAGAAAAGGGTAGAATCAGAGAGGGCATGAACATTTTTAATTGGGGACGGGCAAATTATGAGGCTATAAAGTGGAATTTGCGGGTGTGAATTGGGATGATGTTTGTGCAGGGAAATGTACTATGGACACGTGGTCGATGTTTAAGGATCTCTTGCAGAATGTTAGGGAAAATTTGTCCCAGTGAGGAAGATAAAGAATGGTAGGGTGAGGTGGGTGACAAGTGAGGTGGAAAATCAAGTCAGGTGGAAGAAGGCAGCATACAGGAGGTTTAGGAAGAAATGATCAGATGGGTCTATTGAGGAATATAAGGTAGCAAGAAAGTAGCTTAAGAAGGGGCTGAGAAGAGCAGGAAAGGGGCTTGAGAAGGCCTTGGCGAGTAGGGTAAAGGAAAACCCCAAGGTAGTCTTCAGTTAAGTGAAGAACAGAAGGATGACAGGAGTGAAGGTAGGACCGATTAGAGATAAAAGTGGGAAGATGTGCTTGGAGGCTGCGGAAGTGATCGAGATCCTCAATGAATATTTCTCTCCCGGTTTTCACCAATGAGAGGGAACTTGATAACGGTGAGGACAATATGAGTGAGGTTGATGTTCTGGAGCATGTTGATATTAAGGGAGAGGAGGGGTTGGAGTTGTTAAAATACATTAGGACGGATAAGTCCCCGGGGCCTGACGGAATATTCCCCAGGCTGCATCACAAGGCGAGGGAGGAGATTCCTGAGCCTCTGGCTAGGATCTTTATGTCCACGTTGCCCACGGGAATGGTACCGGAGGATTGGTGGAAGGCGAATGTTGTCCCCTTGTTCAAAAAAGGTAGTAGATATAGTCCGGTTAATTATAGACCAGTGAGCCTTACGTCTGTAGTGGGAAAGCTGTTGGAAAAGATTCATAGAGATAGGATCTATGGGCATTTAGAGAATCATGGTCTGATCAGGGACAGTCAGCATGGCTTTGTGAAGGGCAGATCATGCCTAACAAGCCTGATAGAATTCTTTGAGGAAGTGAACAGGCATACAGTGGAGGGTAGTGCAGTGGATGTGATCTACATGGATTTTAGTAAGACATTTAACAAGATTCCACACGGTAGGATTATTCAGAAAGTCAGAATTCATAATTGAATGGGATCCAGGGAAGCTTGGCCAGGTGGATTCAGAATTGGCTTGCCTGCAGAAGGCAGAGGTTCGTGATGGAGGGAGTACATTTGGATTGGAGTGTTGTGACTAGTGGTGTCACAAGGATCTGTTCTGGGTCCTCTACTTTTCGTGATTTTTATTAACCACCTGGATGTGGGTGTAGAAGGATGGATTAGCAAGTTTGCAGACGACACAAAGGTTGGCGGTGTTGTAGATAGTGTAGAGGATTATCGAAGATTGCAGAGAGACATTGATAGGATGCAGAAGTGTGCTGAGAAGTGGCAGATGGAGTTCAACCCGGAGAAGTGTGAGGTGGTACAGTTTGGAAGGACAATCTCCAAGGCAGAGTACAAAGTAAATGTCAGGATACTTGGTAGTGTGGAGGAGCAGATGGATCTGGGGGTACAGGTCCACAGAAACATGAACGTTGCCTCACAAGTAGATAGGGTAGTTAAGAAAGCTTATGAGGTTTTAACTTTCATAAGTCGAGGGATAGTGTTAAGAGACGCGATGTAATGATGTAGCTCTATAAAACTCTAGTTAGGCCACACTTGGAGTACTGTGTCCAGTTCTGGTCGTCTCACTATAGGAAGGATGTGGAAGCATTGGAAAGGGTACAGAGGAGATTTACCAGGATGCTGCCTGGTTTAGAGAGTATAGATTATGATCAGAGTTTAAGGGAGTTAGGGCTTTACTCTTTGGCGAGAAGGAGGATAAAGAGGAGACATGATAGAGGTGTACAAGATATTAAGAGGAATTGACAGAGTGGACGGCAAGCGCCTCTTCCCTAGGGCACCACTGCTCAGTACAAGAGGGCATGGCTATAAGTTAAGGGGAGGGAAGTTCAAGGCGGATATCAGAGGAAGGTCATTCACTCAGAGAGTGATTGGTGCGTGGAATGCACTGCCTGAGTCAGTGGTGAAGGCAGATACACTAGTGACGTTTAAGAGACTACTAAACAGGTATATGGAGGAATATAAAGTGCGGGGGGTGGGGTCATATGGGAAGCAGGGTTTGAGGGTTGGCACAACATTGTGGGCCGAAGGGCCTGTATTGTTCTGTACTATTTTATGCTGCATGTTCTATGTTCTATATGCCCTCTCTTTCGATTTTATGTTGGTTGTGACCTTTCTTGTTAGCCGCAGTTGTGTCAACTTTCTAACTTTCCGTTAGAATACTCCTTTCTCCTTGGGATGTATATACCCTGTGCCTTTCGAATTGCTTCCAGAAATTCCAGCCATTACTGGCCTGTCGTCGTCACTAACAGTATTCATTTCCAATCCATTCTGGCCAACTCTCCTCTGATGCCTCAACTCTGGAAATGATACATTTGACCTTATCTTCTCCTTCACAAGTTCAGGAGTGAATTCGATGATATTTTGATCACTCTTCCCTAGGGGCTCTTTTACCTTAAGCTCTCTGATCAAATTTCGTTCATTGTACAACACCTAATCCTGAACAGCTGATTCTGTCACTAGGTGCTCTAAAATCCACCTCGCATGCGTTCCGGAAATACCCCATCTGGAAATGCAGCACAAGCCTGATTTTGACAACCTAGTCCCCCATAACTTTCGTAGTATTGTCAGTTTGGCATGAATTTTCTCTCTCCTGTTGGAACATCTTTTGTCATGTTTTGGGCTCTACACACATCTCATCAGTATCTGTTGACACTCGTAGTTTCCTAGCTCAGTCCACAATGATTCGGTACCTTCCAACGCTATGTCACTTCTTTCTAGTGATTTTATTTATTCATTTTACGAACACAGGATTGCTACCACCTCTGCCTTCCAGCGTATCCTTCCGATGCAATGTTTACCCTTGGACCTTCAGCTCCCACCTGTAATATTTCAACTACCATTCAGTGACGCCGACAACATCATACCTGCCAATCCGCAACTGTGCTGCAAGTTCATTTGTCTTATCCCGATAACTGTGCGTATTCAGATGCAACACATTCAGTCCTACAGTCGCCCTTAATTTCCCGATTTTGTCCGCCTTTTACGTTGCTGACTGAAATTTTGTCCAATCAAAGACATTTATCATTACACATTGCCTCTGTTTGCAACCCAGCTGCCTCAAGTTCAGCGTTATTATTTGCCTTTCCTACCAATACATTTGTTTTTTTGCATTTAAATGTGTGCAACTCAGGAAACCCTTCGCATCATGCTCAAATTTTTGATTCCGAAATTCGCCTGAAGTCTTAGCTGCAGTCTTATCTGTCTCCACAACCTCTCATCTACCTGTTCTGACACTCTGATTCCCATCCCTCTGCAACTCCAGTTGAGGAACCACCGGCCAGCATTCATAGACCTTCCCGCTGGGGTATCAGTCCCCCCTCCAGTTCAGGCGCAAAACGACCTTTCTATACAGGCGCCACCTGCCATGGAAGAGAGCCAATAATCCAAAAATCCTATGCCCTCTCTCTCCTATACCAACTCCTTAGCCACGTTTTAAACGGTGTCATTTTCCTAGTTCAGGACTCACTAGCAAGTTGCACGGGTAGAAGCCTAAGATCACAACTCTAGGAATCCTGCCCTTAACTTACCACCTATCTTCCTGAATCCACCTAGGCAAAACCTTGTCCTGCCCATGTCATTGGTACTTACATGGACCACGACATCTGGCTGTTCACCCTACCACTTACGAATGCTGGGGACTCGATCCGAGGTATCAGACCCTGGCACACGGGAGGCAGCGTACCATCCCGGCATCTGCTTGAGGCCCACAGAAACTCCTGTCTGTTCCTCTACCTATCGAATCCCCTATCACACGGCGATTCTCTACTCCCCCCTTCCCTTCTGAGTGACAGAAGTGGAGTCTGCGTATTTCTTCTGTTAGATGATCTCCCCTCGGGAGTGTCCAGGGTGATATACCTGTTGTGGAGGGGGTTGGCCAGAGGGTTACTCTGCACTGGCTCCTTCAAACTTTCCCCTTCTTGACTGTTAACCCCAGTTTGCTGTGCTTTGCACCTGCAATAATTACCTTTCTATACGTCCTTTCTATCACCACTTCAGCCTCCCGAGCGATCCGATATCCATCCAGTTCCTGCTTCATCTACTGAGCGCGGTTTGTTAGAAGCTGATGCTGGGTGCACTTCCCGCAGCTGTCGTCGTCATGGACAGTGGAACCCTCCCTACCAGCCCACGTCCAGCAAGAGAAACATTTCACTACACTGCCTGTCATCCCCACTGTCCTGGCCGCGGAGGTTTCAAGAAGAGCGGGGAAAAATTTTGAGATTTACTTACTCTTACTTTCTCTGAGTGAAGCTTTTCTTCGCAGAAGACTCGAAGAGCTAAAGCCCTAAGGTCACCACTCGGACTACATCTGCTCAGAGGATGGCCGCTGCGCTTAGCACTACCTTCCCTTTAATTTGCTCTTGCGAATCAATGGCAAACGCTGATTGGTCGCTGGTCAAAGCTCATCTGCGCATCTGCCTTTGTCTACTTTTCGTTCCATTGCAATTGACAACTGCATATTCCTTTTGTTTACTGTCTATAACCGTGGAAAAGATTTTTTTTGTACCAAGATGTTTACTTACCTGAGTTTTTTTCTGCAGTGTGGCCCTTCGGCTCTTTGACCGTCCTTACCACCGCTGTCTCTAATACTGTGCCCGGGTGTTTCCTGATACTGTGAGGAACGTTATAACCGCGCGTCCGCTTCGCTCCATATCCAATAGTTCGGGTATTTTGACAACCCCACCCCCACCCCCCGACCTCTGTCCGTACTACAGAATGAATCATAGAATAGTGTGCAGTATAAAACAGAGTAACGGCCCTTCCGTCTAACATTCCTGCGGAGAACTCACTATATTAGTAATCGAAGGACGAACGTATCTAATTCCTTATTACTGTTCAGTGTCCAGATCCTGCATTTCTCTGCTCAATTATGTACCAACGCTTCTATGCCTCTATCTATTAACCCTCTGTCTCTCTCTCTCTCTCTCCCCCCCCCCCCCCCCCACACACACACACACACACACACGCGCGCACTCTTCCCCTCACCACTCCTCCGGTTCTGTAATTCTGTTTCTAATTCTGCCTCTCCTTTCTCTCTACCCAGTGAACACACACTTTGGCCTCCACCGTTCATCCGTTCCGTTTTCAAGAGAGTTTTAGCGGATAGCGGAGGCGTGGGGTGGGGGCAGGGTACGTTGAGATACTAACCTCAAAGCTGTTTGCAGAGTAGGCGACTGACTGTCGTTGCTCAGCTCACGGTGCAGCGCGCTGACAAGCGGGGACGGCGGCGCAGGTCAAACAGTTCTCTCGGCATCGGCCTGCACGCACCAGCCCGGGACGGTTCACTTCTGCACTTAGTCTGAACCCTTCCACGTGATAATCGCGGATGCTTTTCGTTCATCCATTACGTCACTCCACCGCTCACCACATCCTGTTGCAACTCTGAAACAGTGGACGTGCTGTTTACAAGGTTTTGCATGCTCTCTTCCTGATTCTTGGTCAAAGCTCATGTTTAGCAGCAGCATCTAAAGCTGCATTTTGGACTGTTACATATTTCACTTCACGGTTACTGCATATCTTCTCTGACCGCTCTCTGTAGCTCCTGCACCCTGCATCCTTCACTTTATGCCCCGTCCTTTGGTCTCTGTCTTCCGCTCTTCCTGCCACTCCTGCGGCCCTCCTCCTCGTTCTCTTCATTCTTAAGCGCCCTCCCTCCAATCAGCGTCCTTTACTTCCCCTCTCTCATACTTTCGCTATGCGTACAGGGGAGTGTTTCCGATGTTGCAACCCCCCGTTCTCTCTCTCTCACTCTCTCTCTCAC